>NW_026461900.1:0-55240 GCF_021730395.1 Mercenaria mercenaria
GATCACATAAAAGCCACCAGATCAACAGATTTTAATGAGTGACATCACGGCAATCTAGCCAATATTGATTTCGGCCAACTTTGTTTTAATATCGACTGAATAATTAATGCAGTGATTTATTCGAGATGATTAAAAGTAAATCTTTAGTACAGTCAACTCGCCAATAGAGAATCACTGCCAATAGCGGGTCACTTGAAAATAAAATGTGAATCTCTCTTATACATATCAGAGTACACAATGTTTAAGTATCCAGTAAACAATGTTTAAGTATCCAGTAATATAAACTTATCACTTAGCAATTATTGCACAAAAGAAGATGGATCTAATCTAATGAGTTTGAGTTCCATGAGTAGATAACTCTTGCAACCATGTTTCCTGACTTGGATTTTAGCAGTCTTGAATTCTTCAAAGTAGAATATTTTTGAGTATACCTCACAGTTTCTTAGATAAAACCACACAAATTTGGTACCATTTTGAAGAGTGAAACACACACTTTCGTAGGAATAATATGATTATGAATTTTAGACTGACTTTGACGAAAAAAAGTGCCATCAAGCACAGGCAGCCATTTAGCCAATAAAGGGTCACCCATATCAGGGATAATCAAAAGATTGTTTATTCTGCTTAAAAATACAAATCAATGGTTGATTTGATGTATCGTACAGTTACCTGAATCAGTGGGGCACCAGAATCGGTGTATTTTGTTTAAGCATGCTACTTATTTAAACAGGGAGTTGTATGACATAGTAAGTTTTTGCACTGGTAGTGTAAACTTATTAACTACATCACAGCGGTCAAACTTTGCAAAATGTGATTTTAAATAAAAAGTAATGATGATTTAAAATACCCATGTGTTAATTTTCATGAATTTCTTATTACTTTTTTCCACTGTTACAAAATCTCCTCCACTTCCCACACCTTTTAACCATTTGAAACAATATTTTGTATGATGTAGTTTCAAGACCTGCCGAAATTATAAATATATGGTAAAATAATATGCATTACCCATAATTAGCATACAGGGTATTCCCAAAATTTCATCTTCTTATATATTTTTGTTGTAAAAAGTACTGTTTTACCTCCATTTGTTTCACATGTGAATGTAAATAAATCTTGTTTTTCTGCCAGAAATGGAAAGATTGCAGTTGAATAGTTGCATTTCATTTGTATTCACGCAATTTGGAGAATGTGACCATAAAGGATGTCACCATCATCCAGCTCTTATACTGCTGCTTGCAAATGGAGGCTAGACTGCATGGTGGTTTTCACTGCCAGTGCTATGGTTAACCTTACTTGCTACAAATATTACAAATCCCAGTAAATATATTCATTCTCATTGTAAGGAAGTATTGCTTTTATGATAACTTTAATGTTTTGGACATAATTTTCCATTTTAATATCACTTAACCATATGGACTATGAGTACACTGATTCAGGTGACGGCATTTAGACATACCGCTTTTAGGGGTCATGTTATTAAAATGGCTCTGATTTTAAATTGAAAGCTGGTTTTAAAAAATTTGGATCTCTTTAGGATGCACAAGTAAATAATGTATCAAAATAAGTTCATTTTGATATATTTAACTCGAGTTTATACAAATGCATAGGAGATGAATCCTTATCCCCACCAATACTGGTAACTCCAGGCTAATAATGGTTTGAACTGGCAAATTTAGATAAATGAATAAGGTTTTGTGCATCAATATTTTGATTTTAGTTTTAGATATATAAGCTGATGCTAATTATGCTAAGAAATACAACTGTGAAAACTATCGCTATATTCCTTTTACCTAGTATTACCCTTTTGAAATGTAAACATACTGATTCTCATTAAATTCTGCCCTGAAATGTTTATTTCCAATACCACAGTCATGTTTTGTCAGAAAAAAAGACTATTTTAATGGGCAGCACGAAAAACCCAAATCTACCCAAATCTTACCCAAATCTACCCAATCTTACCCAAATCTACCCAAATCTTGATAGGAATGATCAAATCTTCGTAGATTATGAATATTTATAATATATTTCAACATAAATATATCATTTTGATGTATTATAACGATAATTAACTAGAAAAATCGGCGTTGAATTGAAATCGCTCAATATTTGTAAATATCACAGTCAAGTATTCTTACATAGGTGCTGTACGTAAGAATAATCGACTGTGATATTTACAAATTTCCCCATTTGGAGATCTATTTTCTTAATTTCATTTACTTCAAAACTATGGGAAAAAATGAAAAGAAAATCTTTATCATTATTGATGAATTATATTAACGCTTTACAGTTAGCACTGTTTGGGATGATAAGCGCGACGAGAGATAACATTCATTTTCAGGATTTAAATTTTCTGTAATTCATGTCGTGAAACGTGAGATTCTGGGCTATTTTCATATCAACATACGATATATTGATGAATTTTGTGCGGTGACATTGAATAATGGCGGCATCCATATTGTTTTCGGTGGCAGCGCCTACGAATTTAATTGGGAGAGATGATTTTGGATGAATAACAATATTATTCTCAGGATCAGAAATGGACAGGAAATATTAGTTCCCGCTTTTGATTTATTTAGAGGCTGGAGTAGCCCTTCCGCAGACACAATATCCGTCATGGAATGCACGTGATTCTTTCCCGCCAAAATGCTAATAACTTCGGCGTGTCCACAACGTAATTGTTTTCACAAGGTGCACAATCAATCTCATTTCAAATTTATCGTAAGTATCCTCAGATGTAAAACAAGGGAATTGCTGTCTTGATCATGCTTTAAATTTCATTGAGAGCGTTGATGGTCACCGAAAGAATTATGTCAATCAAGATGTCATCGTGCCACCGATTTTTCTGTATTTCGCACTTGAGTAGATGTCTATAAAACTGATTTTTTCATTTTCCCGCCATGCACGTGGCGTTTATAATGGAGGCAGCATGCCTCCAGATTTGGCTAAAAAAATAATTTTTCTTTCAGATTGAAGTTTTGGTCATATCATGAACATTAGAATATGAATATTTGTTTCTAAAATATTTTAAAAATTCCAAATCAAGAAAAAAGACGACCGCGTCGGGAATCAAACTCGGGACTGCCGCGGCAATAAAGACATTTTCCCATCGTCGTAACCAATAGTGCTATAGCTGAAGTAGTGAATAATGACTTCAAAATATAGATATTTATAATCGAAACAGTTTACGTGACAAACGCTTTTCGATTTTCAACAGCAAATTCTCGAGCTGTCCTTCCGAAAGTTTAAATTTAGTGGAATTTATGTACAATACAATGAAAAATGCAACGGAGCAGGATCACTCCACTCATTTAAATCACCAACAGTAAAGTTAGATAGCAATTGAAAGCCTTGTCGGCGTCGGGACATGATACGTGCAAGTTTTAGAATAAAAATGCCCTTGGCTTAATATGATTTTTTTTCCAAAACCGTATTTCCGTAGAAAATATGCTAGCTCGGCATAGATCTTCTATACATTTTCCTACACTGACGGGCAGAATTGTCCGAATATTTGGTTGCACGTGGGAGTAAGTTGTAAAGAGCCAGCCTTAACGAAAACGCGACTAAAATATACTTAAATATCGTGTAATCCATGACTGTTAACAGCAAATTTAGTACATTGTTTATGTGTTATATTTCGTAATATCAGGCCATCTTCTACGTTTCTTCAATTATTTTGGCGGGAAAATTGCACGTGCCTTCAATGATGCTCCTTTGCTACTGACCGCGTTTTACATGCATTTTATTTTCGTGTCAGTAGCTATGTTAAATTTTCATGGAATTGTAAGCAAAATGTTTTACAACCAAATGAAAATACATGCTTCAGAGCTTGAAATTATTTCATTTCTGTAGACCAGTGACCGTCTCTAAAATGGTTGAGGTTATAATATATTTCATTCAAGTTCTAAGTATATAAATGATGTGATCAGCTTCCAAAAAGAAAGGATGTTAATGTTTAAACAGCGGTTGGCTGATAATGTCAATTCTTTCATTTATACTCGTAATAGTGATACACTAAACCCAGTGGCCTGAATAAAAAAGGGCTTTTTAGCTACGTGCCAAAAAAAAAACACAACGAAATCACGACTTTTTAAAGAAAGTTGCGTTTTGATTCTTGATCGAACTCACCTGGCCTTTTTTATTTAGGTACTGATTTGTTCTTTCAAACAAGGTATCATGTACTGGCTTGTTCTCATGTTCCAACAACGAATTCTTTTAATAAAATCGGACATCAGGTAATAAAGACATATTCCACCCCTCATTGACATATTTTAACGGTAAATAGTACATTTTGAGAGGTTCCTACGGCGGAACCGTATGGATTATTATATATGAATTATGTATCTGTTTAGACAATAACTTGATTTAATTTTAAAGCATTCCACATTTAGATGTGATTTAAGTTACATATATATTTTTTTAATGCACCACTCAGGGAAACGCCTTCAGAACGTAATTTTTTAATGGTGATAGTAGTGGAGGGCATCTCTATAGACCACATTTTTTCTTCTTTGGCTATATAAAGCCGCCATCTTGGATTGGGAGGAGTCAATTTTCGGTATGGGGCTCATTTGAACGAAATGACGTCACCGCCATTTTAGTTTTATGTAGATATTGGAAAGTAATGAAAAGAAAGCAAATACTACTACTCTGTTCATCTTTTATTTTTCTACAAATAAGATTTTAAAATACATTATAATATATATATACTCAATATCCATACGGGTAAGATATACATCCATCTCTCACTCTCTTATCAAACACAATCCTATGTTTTTTCTTTTGCGTCATCGTTAAAAGTCTAGCTTGGTCACGGTCTCGGCATATTTTTTGAGAATCTGTCACCATCACAACCTGATTCGATGGGCCAATAATCATGTCCTTAATTGTTTCAAAATTTATTGACATTTGATTTTTGAAATTCAGAGTGATGCCTTTTATTTTGCAGTGTGTTTGTTTACCAGACTCATCAGGATTTTCTAATTGATACCCATAACTTTTTGGTCCACTAGCCACAAATGTTTTGATATGGTTTCCTTGTATTTCGTCCGTAAGATCACCTAAATAATCGCCTAAGGAAGGCATCCAATCTCCTACTTTTGACGTAAATACAACAGAATCGGTATCCGCGTACAACGCTCGGGGTCCTAGCTTTTCTAAGTAAGAGTATAATTTGAGTCTAGCTTGAGCTGTTGTATAGGCTGCAATGACCACGTTGGTTTTCCCAGTGGGCTCTACAAATTCATCCTTATATTTCCAACGAATCTCTACCATTTCATTAGACACAAAGTTTACAGCCGTTACTTCTTCTCTATCACTCGTTAGTTTTTCAAAGTATAGGGCTGGTTCATCAATGAACTCCACTTGATTTTTGTTTAATTTCTGACCAAATTTTCCCAGAATGAATTGAGCATAAGTTTAGCTAAAGCGCGCATTCCCGGGTTTTTCTCTATATTACTGTAATCAAGTAGGACCCCCTCTTTTTCATAATATTGTTCAATATACGTTTGTTTTTGCTCTTCTGTCTTACACCATTTTGGCCAACCACTTTTCTCCTGTTTGATTTTAAGAAATGTGTTTACATATTCAGTGAAGAGACCCCTTCTTTAGCAACAGGATCATATTGAGAGATGTTTTCGAAATGCCAGACTTCATAAATGCAATCCAAAGTGTATCCCTTATCAATGGCCTTTTTAACTTCGTCTGTTACCCAGGTGCCTATAAAAGCTCTTTCTTCGTTCGTATGCAAACATTTAGTCTGTTGATACGATTCAGCGCATATTTTGCACAGAGAGAATAGCAACTTTCCGTTCATTTTACAAGGCAGGACAGGTATAAATAAGTCTCGCGGTGGGATAACTTTACACTTGATTAACCCTTCATATTTGTCAATCTCCGCGAAATTTTCTGTAATTATTCTCGGGTGACCCAGTGGAATTTTTCCTGTCTTATTGATAAAAGGGTAGAGGGATGTTACATCATAATAGTCGATAGTTTCTTCCTCATTTGCTTCTTTGTAAAGTGTAAATGCTTCTGTTCGACCCCCGAAAAAGCTTCTCTAGGTTGTAAGGGTGTTACCATATCAAGCTGTTCTATAAATGTCCTCATTGCATTGTTTTCTTTTAATTCTTTTTCAAATTCAGACTCCCAGATAGATACGTAGGTGTAGCCAAGCTCTTCTATATATTTTTGTTTTGTCAAAGTATTTTGATATAGCTCCCCCATGGTTAGTTTATTGACAGGGTTTACCGTTGAACTTGAATAGAGTTTCGGATTACCATGCCAGAAGTCGCCGTGGAACTCTAATACGACTTTCTGGTCTCCTGTTTCATAATAACCATCTACCCTGTAAGGTCCAATTACCCTTTCACCCCCATTTCTAGCATGTTGTATCCTAATACCCAGAGCATAAGACTGGTATTTCACCCATTGTAAAGCTTTTATAGATTGAACCTGTTCGGGATTGTAACCATGTGTAGGAATGATACCAATCGTGTTTTCTTTGAGAAAATTTGTTCTAAAGACTGTTTGACAAGCGGAGGCAATGGTAATGTTCTTCTTAAATGGATCAACTTGGGTAACTTTGAGGAAGTCAGCTCTAAATTTGAGACAACATCGTCTTAAGATATCCACATCTGACCGACAATACTTCAATATTTCCTTATGAAAATCAAACGGTGTGTGTATATTGGCTTCGTACCACTCCATAAAAACTCTTCTCGAATCGGGTTTCATTCCATCTGGGTTGTAATATTTCATATTCGGTAAATGATTAAGTACAGTAGTTTGATTCTCTTGTCGGTTAAAGAGATGGGGGAAGTAACCTTTAGATAATTCAGAAAATCCAAACATGGCTGGCAGTTTTGAAAGAGCCATTGGCAAAAAGTTAATGGAATCAATCATTTTGATTTTACAACTAGGAACTATCAAGGACATGATTTTGGCACCATTAGGTATCACAGTCGGAACGATGGCATTTTTGTACAAATATTGGAGAATGGGGTAGGAGTCATAACCTTGGAAACTGTGACATATGACGGTAGCATCGACATTTTCTTCAGAAAACAGCCAACTACAAAATGTATCGATAGTATTCAGTCCCGAAAATATAAGTTCATTTTTTCCACACAACTCACACTCACTTTTTTCACCCAACTCTCTATCCATGCATACAGTACATACTTTATGGACCACACATAAATTCGGTACATGTTCAAAGGCACCGCACTTTGACCTTTTACAATGTATACATTTCCCATCTTCTCCACTCTCATAACCTTTCTCACATTGAACAATATCTTGCTGTCGACATTCCAAATCAAAAAATATATATGTATCAACGTTCTTTTCATCGTCATTTATCGTTAATTGTTCATCTTGGTTTAAATCTTCAGGTTGCATGTAGCACTGGTGTCCCTCTTCAAAGAAGTCTTTACACAGTTCACAGTATTTTGAACCGCATATATGAGGTTTTTCACTCATATTTTTATTTATTGTTTTTCCACAGTCTTCACATCTGATGTAAGTGAGGCACGTTGAATTTCCTTTCGCTGTTGCTTTTTGGTGAAGATCAAAGCACTCTTGTCCTCGAAACAATCGATTGCATATCTCGCAATGGATCCATTTTTCTTCACTCGGGCTATGTATTTTCTTACAGTTGTGACACGCAATGTTACACGAATGTTTTTTCCTTATGGTCATATCCTTTTCCGCATATTGTACAGTAATAATTTCTGGATAAGAAGGCTGGCATACTGGTAATTATATCGTAATGATTGTTACTGTAGTAGAGATAGATTTTCTTTTCAGCATCTGGTCCAGCGTAGATAATACCGTTAAAATGGTCAGCCGACACGATGTTTATCTGGTATCCACACAGAGCCTTTTGAAACTTCTTGATTTCATCAATACCACAAGGTCCTAGGAACACACCGGCATTTTTATGTAACCTTTCTGCCAATTGCTTTTGTATTTCACGTCCCTGTCTGATGCTGTTCCATTTTTTATGTTGGTCTAATTTAGCTTTGGCCGTAATAAGGGCTCTCGCACAGCATAAGTCATCGTCATTCTGGATACGTATGAAACATCGTTTTTCTTTCAATGTTTTCTCTAAGTTAACATAATGGCATTTTTTCCTGCTTCCCCCATTTGGCATATTCACATGTATGACGTCAAACATTAACCCTTCGTCAATGGTAAAATCTTCATTTGATTGTAATACTCTCTCCACTTCACCCATAAAACGCTCTGTAGTCAGTTCGGGTATGCGTAAAAACGGTATAACGATAGGGTAATCCAATGTAGGACTCTGGATTACCAATCTGATCAGGTCTTCTGGCTTAGCTCCCCTGGTCAGGTCTTCAAAAATGGCATTAAACAGTCGCTCGAGTGTCGCCGACACATCATATGTCACCTCTAGATCTTTAAAAGTCACTTTGTAAGTAGAGGATGTCGTTTTAAATTTTTCCATGCGCTGTTCATTGATTTTCGTAATATTGTAAAATTCTTTAGGATCGTCGTTTTTCTTCAAGCGTTTAATAGGTATGTCATCATTTTCCGCTGATCTCTTCAACCCCCCACCCATCTGATGTTTCTCCATCTGATGACGTTTGAGGTTATCATAGCGTGTAAACGGTTGGCTACAAACTGTACAATGTAGATTATTGGTTATCGTATGCTTCTTTTTATGTCTGTCTAAGTTTACTTTTCGGTTAAATGTTTTTCCACACGTATCACAACTAAACATTCTCCAGTGATTTTCTGTCCTCCTGTGTTGAAGTAATTGACTCAGCTTTGGAAAATTACTCCCGCATTCGTTACAATTGTAAACCATGTCTGTTCTCTCTGATGTCCTGTGTCAGAATGAGAATATAGTATATCACACTCTTTCTTACGTATTTTCAGAATCGCAGCTAGCTCCTGATTGGTTTATAATATGCACGTGGTCACGTGTCTATTCTCTATGTAATGAGTCTTCTGACAATGCTAAGCCTTCTTATTGTTTCAATTAGTTGGCAAACGAATCTGACGAATTTTTAAATTGTATATGGTCACGTGCTTATTCAGTCGACGTCCAGAAACAAAATGAAGATTTAATGTAATAAACTTGTTCTTACGCAGTTTCAATATCAATACATGCTTTCGATAGTTCAGCCTATTCAAGTCATGAAAATAAATGTTAAATGTTTTAAGCCTAGCTATTCTTACGCGCTTTCATATTAATACGAGCTTCTGATTGGTTAATATTTTCAAAATAATAGAATTGAAAGAATGTGTAGAATTGAAACAACGCATTAACTAGAGCTTCCCATGTTAGATATTGAGCCGACATCTAACCTCTCTCTCACCTAAAACACGTACATCAAGGACTCAGTACTACAGATCGAGAGGTGACACTCAAATTCTTGTACTAAGCTGGTCTTAATGACATCCTAGTTTCAGCTCCAGCCACTTTGTATACTAGTTAAATATGATCATATATCAAATATGAAATGTAATAAAAGATATTAACTTGTTCTATCAGTTAAAAACTACGTGTTCTCTTCTGCATCTTACCGTCAAAGGACAGTCAGTAATCATAGTCTGAATAATTATCAGAGCGTAAAATATTTTGACCGGCTTAAACCTGTACACCATGCTTTAGCGTACAAATATGATGATTTTACATAGCGCAGTATACGATTAATTAATATAATTATAGAAATGATTATAGTATTATATCATTAATTTCTTTAATAAACCTGATACGAAATAAAATAGAAATACTAAATTATTCATACAACGTACCAGTGATGCGCACGGGTCCCGGATAAATTCACCTAATGAATTAAACTGTAGATGGTTGATCATATATATCGTTCCATTACCTACAGCCAATCAGAATGCAATATTTTGACAAGCGGTAACACGGATCGATTTTTCCAATACTCAGGTAAACCACGGGGAAAGGTTAACATTGTTTCGCTAATTTGTAATGGAGTACGTTCTATAATTTCAATCGTGTATAGTTGTAAGCATCCATCTTTCTTAAGTATATTAACGGATTTAAAAAGCGATATCCTTTGTTTATAGAAATGCTGATGTTTTTAACCACATTTTTAATGTAGTACAGATACACTGTCTCAAAAATTCATACTTAGTCAGTGTGATTTACTAGTTAGATATAGTGTCAATATAAAATGTAATAAAACATTATCTTATTCTATCAGTTTAACGCGATGTGTTCTCTCTATAACGTACGGTCAATGATATTAAACATTAATCAGCCAGTAAATAACTACTAGTGTGACTAATTATTAGAGCGTAGAATTTTTGACAGGTTAAGACCTGTATCGCTTTACGTCTACTTCACGCTATAGTATTCATATGTATTGATTTTAAAAAGCGCTGTTTACGCTTTATAAAAACGACATAAACCTAATTATAGAGATGATTATAGCAAAATGTCATTAATATCTTTAATAAACCTGATACGAAATCAAATAGAAATACGTAGTCCAATTTCTCATACGGCATAAAAATCTTGATGTGCACTCTCTCAAATCTGATTTCCAAATGCGCTTAACTAGCTGGACGCCAGATAGTATATTAACAGTTCACTACCTATCGGATGACAGCCAATCAGGGAGAAGCAATTTGACAAGCGGTAACACGGATCTATTTTTTCCAATACTAAGATAAACAACGAGCTGTAAAGCTTAATTAATATTGCAGTGATACAATTAAGCGCTATAGTGTTAAATCTACTGACAGTTTTGTTTTGAAGTTAATGATTTCAAACGATATAAATACTGAGATAACATTATAATAACAATCGGTATTGTCTAGCAAACCTGTCGTAATATTGCGTAGATATACTCTCAACCGTTCATATAGTTTCAGTGTGACGCGTTCACCCCAGCAAAAGTGCTGAAGTGTATCGAGGGCTATAATCAAGTACAACTGCGAAATCCACTCAAACAAGACTGAACTTGTCCGCAGGCTAATGAAGTAAACATCGGATATACATATTGCCACTGAATGAGGAAATCTGATACTCGCTGTATTTTTATAATTCAAAGCGCGGACGTAATAGAACGCATGTCACGTGATTGAAATATAATGCGTTAATTTGTGTTTATTTAACTAATTAAATGGATGGTTTTAACCTGACCATTCAGACTTTATTTTTTTTTGTCGATGTCTGTCGAAGATGTATGGAAATATGCGTATTGTAAAATGTATTAGCGGTATATTGGTTATTACGGATATGTTTTTTATGAAAATCATCTCACGTTTTCTCCGTAAAATATATTTTCGCTATAGATTTTTGATGTATGTAAAGAATGAATCACTATTTCAATGGCCGTTTAAAGTAGAAAGTGAGTGTGTAAAAGCGAACAGCACGGATCCTGACCAGACTGCGCAGATAACGTAAACGGACCCTACGGAAAATTACATGTTAACGTGCAAAAAGCGAATCACCTTTGACAAATATCTAAACAGCTGTAACACTTTTTAAAACAGCTTTTACATTTTTTTAAACAGCATTGACAAAAACGTAAACGGACCCTACGGAAAATTACATGTTAACGTGCAAAAAGCGAATCACCTTTGACAAATATCTAAACGGCTGTAACATTTTTTAAAACAGCTTTTACATTTTTTTAAACGGCATTGACAAAAAACGTAAACGGACCCTACGGAAAATTACATGTTAACGTGCAAAAAGCGAATCACCTTTGACAAATAACTAAACGGCTGTAACATTTTTTAAAACAGCTTTTACATTTTTTTAAACAGCATTGACAAAAACGTAAACGGATCCTATGAAAAATTCTGAAATTTTAAATGCCAAAGACACTGTAATAAAGTAATCGTTAAATTTGTATTCGCTTTTCAGAAAATATTTCACATTACACTTTCTACTTTAAACGGCCATTGAAATAGTGATTCATTCTTTACATACATCAAAAATCTATAGCGAAAATATATTTTACGGAGAAAACGTGAGATGATTTTCATAAAAAACATATCCGTAATAACCAATATACCGCTAATACATTTTACAATACGCATATTTCCATACATCTTCGACAGACATCGACAAAAAAAAATAAAGTCTGAATGGTCAGGTTAAAACCATCCATTTAATTAGTTAAATAAACACAAATTAACGCATTATATTTCAATCACGTGACATGCGTTCTATTACGTCCGCGCTTTGAATTATAAAAATACAGCGAGTATCAGATTTCCTCATTCAGTGGCAATATGTATATCCGATGTTTACTTCATTAGCCTGCGGACAAGTTCAGTCTTGTTTGAGTGGATTTCGCAGTTGTACTTGATTATAGCCCTCGATACACTTCAGCACTTTTGCTGGGGTGAACGCGTCACACTGAAACTATATGAACGGTTGAGAGTATATCTACGCAATATTACGACAGGTTTGCTAGACAATACCGATTGTTATTATAATGTTATCTCAGTATTTATATCGTTTGAAATCATTAACTTCAAAACAAAACTGTCAGTAGATTTAACACTATAGCGCTTAATTGTATCACTGCAATATTAATTAAGCTTTACAGCTCGTTGTTTATCTTAGTATTGGAAAAAATAGATCCGTGTTACCGCTTGTCAAATTGCTTCTCCCTGATTGGCTGTCATCCGATAGGTAGTGAACTGTTAATATACTATCTGGCGTCCAGCTAGTTAAGCGCATTTGGAAATCAGATTTGAGAGAGTGCACATCAAGATTTTTATGCCGTATGAGAAATTGGACTACGTATTTCTATTTGATTTTCGTATCAGGTTTATTAAAGATATTAATGACATTTTGCTATAATCATCTCTATAATTAGGTTTATGTCGTTTTTATAAAGCGTAAACAGCGCTTTTTAAAATCAATACATATGAATACTATAGCGTGAAGTAGACGTAAAGCGATACAGGTCTTAACCTGTCAAAAATTCTACGCTCTAATAATTAGTCACACTAGTAGTTATTTACTGGCTGATTAATGTTTAATATCATTGACCGTACGTTATAGAGAGAACACATCGCGTTAAACTGATAGAATAAGATAATGTTTTATTACATTTTATATTGACACTATATCTAACTAGTAAATCACACTGACTAAGTATGAATTTTTGAGACAGTGTATCTGTACTACATTAAAAATGTGGTTAAAAACATCAGCATTTCTATAAACAAAGGATA
Organism: Mercenaria mercenaria; assembly: GCF_021730395.1. NCBI lineage: Eukaryota > Metazoa > Mollusca > Bivalvia > Venerida > Veneridae > Mercenaria > Mercenaria mercenaria. Next base: position 13,204 of record NW_026461900.1, read on the forward strand.
TCGCTTTTTAAATCCGTTAATATACTTAAGAAAGATGGATGCTTACAACTATACACGATTGAAATTATAGAACGTACTCCATTACAAATTAGCGAAACAATGTTAACCTTTCCCCGTGGTTTACCTGAGTATTGGAAAAATCGATCCGTGTTACCGCTTGTCAAAATATTGCATTCTGATTGGCTGTAGGTAATGGAACGATATATATGATCAACCATCTACAGTTTAATTCATTAGGTGAATTTATCCGGGACCCGTGCGCATCACTGGTACGTTGTATGAATAATTTAGTATTTCTATTTTATTTCGTATCAGGTTTATTAAAGAAATTAATGATATAATACTATAATCATTTCTATAATTATATTAATTAATCGTATACTGCGCTATGTAAAATCATCATATTTGTACGCTAAAGCATGGTGTACAGGTTTAAGCCGGTCAAATATTTTACGCTCTGATAATTATTCAGACTATGATTACTGACTGTCCTTTGACGGTAAGATGCAGAAGAGAACACGTAGTTTTTAACTGATAGAACAAGTTAATATCTTTTATTACATTTCATATTTGATATATGATCATATTTAACTAGTATACAAAGTGGCTGGAGCTGAAACTAGGATGTCATTAAGACCAGCTTAGTACAAGAATTTGAGTGTCACCTCTCGATCTGTAGTACTGAGTCCTTGATGTACGTGTTTTAGGTGAGAGAGAGGTTAGATGTCGGCTCAATATCTAACATGGGAAGCTCTAGTTAATGCGTTGTTTCAATTCTACACATTCTTTCAATTCTATTATTTTGAAAATATTAACCAATCAGAAGCTCGTATTAATATTGAAAGCGCGTAAGAATAGCTAGGCTTAAAACATTTAACATTTATTTTCATGACTTGAATAGGCTGAACTATCGAAAGCATGTATTGATATTGAAACTGCGTAAGAACAAGTTTATTACATTAAATCTTCATTTTGTTTCTGGACGTCGACTGAATAAGCACGTGACCATATACAATTTAAAAATTCGTCAGATTCGTTTGCCAACTAATTGAAACAATAAGAAGGCTTAGCATTGTCAGAAGACTCATTACATAGAGAATAGACACGTGACCACGTGCATATTATAAACCAATCAGGAGCTAGCTGCGATTCTGAAATACGTAAGAAAGAGTGTGATATACTATATTCTCATTCTGACACAGGACATCAGAGAGAACAGACATGGTTTACAATTGTAACGAATGCGGGAGTAATTTTCCAAAGCTGAGTCAATTACTTCAACACAGGAGGACAGAAAATCACTGGAGAATGTTTAGTTGTGATACGTGTGGAAAAACATTTAACCGAAAAGTAAACTTAGACAGACATAAAAAGAAGCATACGATAACCAATAATCTACATTGTACAGTTTGTAGCCAACCGTTTACACGCTATGATAACCTCAAACGTCATCAGATGGAGAAACATCAGATGGGTGGGGGGTTGAAGAGATCAGCGGAAAATGATGACATACCTATAAAACGCTTGAAGAAAAACGACGATCCTAAAGAATTTTACAATATTACGAAAATCAATGAACAGCGCATGGAAAAATTTAAACGACATCCTCTACTTACAAAGTGACTTTTAAAGATCTAGAGGTGACATATGATGTGTCGGCGACACTCGAGCGACTGTTTAATGCCATTTTTGAAGACCTGACCAGGGGAGCTAAGCCAGAAGACCTGATCAGATTGGTAATCCAGAGTCCTACATTGGATTACCCTATCGTTATACCGTTTTTACGCATACCCGAACTGACTACAGAGCGTTTTATGGGTGAAGTGGAGAGAGTATTACAATCAAATGAAGATTTTACCATTGACGAAGGGTTAATGTTTGACGTCATACATGTGAATATGCCAAATGGGGGAAGCAGGAAAAAATGCCATTATGTTAACTTAGAGAAAACATTGAAAGAAAAACGATGTTTCATACGTATCCAGAATGACGATGACTTATGCTGTGCGAGAGCCCTTATTACGGCCAAAGCTAAATTAGACCAACATAAAAAATGGAACAGCATCAGACAGGGACGTGAAATACAAAAGCAATTGGCAGAAAGGTTACATAAAAATGCCGGTGTGTTCCTAGGACCTTGTGGTATTGATGAAATCAAGAAGTTTCAAAAGGCTCTGTGTGGATACCAGATAAACATCGTGTCGGCTGACCATTTTAACGGTATTATCTACGCTGGACCAGATGCTGAAAAGAAAATCTATCTCTACTACAGTAACAATCATTACGATATAATTACCAGTATGCCAGCCTTCTTATCCAGAAATTATTACTGTACAATATGCGGAAAAGGATATGACCATAAGGAAAAACATTCGTGTAACAATGCGTGTCACAACTGTAAGAAAATACATAGCCCGAGTGAAGAAAAATGGATCCATTGCGAGATATGCAATCGATTGTTTCGAGGACAAGAGTGCTTTGATCTTCACCAAAAAGCAACAGCGAAAGGAAATTCAACGTGCCTCACTTACATCAGATGTGAAGACTGTGGAAAAACAATAAATAAAAATATGAGTGAAAAACCTCATATATGCGGTTCAAAATACTGTGAACTGTGTAAAGACTTCTTTGAAGAGGGACACCAGTGCTACATGCAACCTGAAGATTTAAACCAAGATGAACAATTAACGATAAATGACGATGAAAAGAACGTTGATACATATATATTTTTTTATTTGGAATGTCGACAGCAAGATATTGTTCAATGTGAGAAAGGTTATGAGAGTGGAGAAGATGGGAAATGTATACATTGTAAAAGGTCAAAGTGCGGTGCCTTTGAACATGTACCGAATTTATGTGTGGTCCATAAAGTATGTACTGTATGCATGGATAGAGAGTTGGGTGAAAAAAGTGAGTGTGAGTTGTGTGGAAAAATGAACTTATATTTTCGGGACTGAATACTATCGATACATTTTGTAGTTGGCTGTTTTCTGAAGAAAATGTCGATGCTACCGTCATATGTCACAATTTCCAAGGTTATGACTCCTACCCCATTCTCCAATATTTGTACAAAAATGCCATCGTTCCGACTGTGATACCTAATGGTGCCAAAATCATGTCCTTGATAGTTCCTAGTTGTAAAATCAAAATGATTGATTCCATTAACTTTTTGCCAATGGCTCTTTCAAAACTGCCAGCCATGTTTGGATTTTCTGAATTATCTAAAGGTTACTTCCCCCATCTCTTTAACCGACAAGAGAATCAAACTACTGTACTTAATCATTTACCGAATATGAAATATTACAACCCAGATGGAATGAAACCCGATTCGAGAAGAGTTTTTATGGAGTGGTACGAAGCCAATATACACACACCGTTTGATTTTCATAAGGAAATATTGAAGTATTGTCGGTCAGATGTGGATATCTTAAGACGATGTTGTCTCAAATTTAGAGCTGACTTCCTCAAAGTTACCCAAGTTGATCCATTTAAGAAGAACATTACCATTGCCTCCGCTTGTCAAACAGTCTTTAGAACAAATTTTCTCAAAGAAAACACGATTGGTATCATTCCTACACATGGTTACAATCCCGAACAGGTTCAATCTATAAAAGCTTTACAATGGGTGAAATACCAGTCTTATGCTCTGGGTATTAGGATACAACATGCTAGAAATGGGGGTGAAAGGGTAATTGGACCTTACAGGGTAGATGGTTATTATGAAACAGGAGACCAGAAAGTCGTATTAGAGTTCCACGGCGACTTCTGGCATGGTAATCCGAAACTCTATTCAAGTTCAACGGTAAACCCTGTCAATAAACTAACCATGGGGGAGCTATATCAAATACTTTGACAAAACAAAAATATATAGAAGAGCTTGGCTACACCTACGTATCTATCTGGGAGTCTGAATTTGAAAAAGAATTAAAAGAAAACAATGCAATGAGGACATTTATAGAACAGCTTGATATGGTAACACCCTTACAACCTAGAGAAGCTTTTTTCGGGGGTCGAACAGAAGCATTTACACTTTACAAAGAAGCAAATGAGGAAGAAACTATCGACTATTATGATGTAACATCCCTCTACCCTTTTATCAATAAGACAGGAAAAATTCCACTGGGTCACCCGAGAATAATTACAGAAAATTTCGCGGAGATTGACAAATATGAAGGGTTAATCAAGTGTAAAGTTATCCCACCGCGAGACTTATTTATACCTGTCCTGCCTTGTAAAATGAACGGAAAGTTGCTATTCTCTCTGTGCAAAATATGCGCTGAATCGTATCAACAGACTAAATGTTTGCATACGAACGAAGAAAGAGCTTTTATAGGCACCTGGGTAACAGACGAAGTTAAAAAGGCCATTGATAAGGGATACACTTTGGATTGCATTTATGAAGTCTGGCATTTCGAAAACATCTCTCAATATGATCCTGTTGCTAAAGAAGGGGGTCTCTTCACTGAATATGTAAACACATTTCTTAAAATCAAACAGGAGAAAAGTGGTTGGCCAAAATGGTGTAAGACAGAAGAGCAAAAACAAACGTATATTGAACAATATTATGAAAAAGAGGGGGTCCTACTTGATTACAGTAATATAGAGAAAAACCCGGGAATGCGCGCTTTAGCTAAACTTATGCTCAATTCATTCTGGGGAAAATTTGGTCAGAAATTAAACAAAAATCAAGTGGAGTTCATTGATGAACCAGCCCTATACTTTGAAAAACTAACGAGTGATAGAGAAGAAGTAACGGCTGTAAACTTTGTGTCTAATGAAATGGTAGAGATTCGTTGGAAATATAAGGATGAATTTGTAGAGCCCACTGGGAAAACCAACGTGGTCATTGCAGCCTATACAACAGCTCAAGCTAGACTCAAATTATACTCTTACTTAGAAAAGCTAGGACCCCGAGCGTTGTACGCGGATACCGATTCTGTTGTATTTACGTCAAAAGTAGGAGATTGGATGCCTTCCTTAGGCGATTATTTAGGTGATCTTACGGACGAAATACAAGGAAACCATATCAAAACATTTGTGGCTAGTGGACCAAAAAGTTATGGGTATCAATTAGAAAATCCTGATGAGTCTGGTAAACAAACACACTGCAAAATAAAAGGCATCACTCTGAATTTCAAAATCAAATGTCAATAAATTTTGAAACAATTAAGGACATGATTATTGGCCCATCGAATCAGGTTGTGATGGTGACAGATTCTCAAAAAATATGCCGAGACCGTGACCAAGCTAGACTTTTAACGATGACGCAAAAGAAAAAACATAGGATTGTGTTTGATAAGAGAGTGAGAGATGGATGTATATCTTACCCGTATGGATATTGAGTATATATATATTATAATGTATTTTAAAATTTTATTTGTAGAAAAATAAAAGATGAACAGAGTAGTAGTATTTGCTTTCTTTTCATTACTTTCCAATATCTACATAAAACTAAAATGGCGGTGACGTCATTTCGTTCAAATGAGCCCCATACCGAAAATTGACTCCTCCCAATCCAAGATGGCGGCTTTATATAGCCAAAGAAGAAAAAATGTGGTCTATAGAGATGCCCTCCACTACTGGTGATAGCTGATTGGTCAGTAACGATGTCAATTAATTAAATAGCCAACGGTTCCGCCTATCTTTATGACCACCAGCCAGGCGCAATACACAGCCACTGTGCACTACGGCCAGCATTCAATAAACAGAATCGAGCTACTGGAATACATGACCTGTATATTTTTGTGACGTAAAATTAATTAAATTTACAGCTTTTTAAATACAAAGTAATTCATATAAAGTTAATTTTAAGGACACTGCCGACTTTATATGAGCCGGTATACCTTTTAAATTAAAAGGACAGACAAAAAAGCTAGACATGATGGACATGATCGAAATACACTTTCCATAACCTGATTGTTTTTAAAAGAATTCGATCATATGTAACATAGATAATTAACCCACGAAAGCAAAATAAAACACATTCGCGCAGAATGTTTTATACGAAATTGGAATTGTGAACCCGCGGGAAATTTCCATTACCGAAATGCAGCCGTAGCTCTTTTTTTTTTCTTTTTTTTTTTAAATAAATGGTGTTTTTGCAGGATTTATTTTGAAGAAAAAAATACATGTCACATGCTTTTCAGTTAAATAATAAACTTTGTCATGTATTGATATTAGCTACAAGACTGATTCTTTGAAAAGTTCGAAGCATTTATGTTTTTATTCTAAAATCATTTTTATTTTGTTTTAAATATTAAATAATTATAGTATAAATTGGTAAAATTTGGTGCATTTTTAATTTTATTGACTCTATTATACCCGTCAGTGCAAACCCTCAAAACTGATTGAATGTTTAGACTATGAAAAACTGAAATATATTTACAAATGTGTAGTGTGCTACCTGGGAGAGTTCATTTTCATTACAATTAAATATATATTTCTTGCAATTGAAGATTCTTTGCGAGTTAAAACGTGAAGTTAGGATTAATACGTATATGAAACTGACATGTTTAAAAATTAGGGAACTGAAATTGCACGTGCCTGTTTTAAAATTGCACATCAACCTCTACAGAGAAACACATTTTAATAAGAATAATACCGTCTTGCAAATGATACAAGTTGATAATTTTTCCTCAAAAGATATTAACTCTATACCAACTTACGAAAGATAAACATATTTCATTGGATGTCTATCATATAATTTTAATACATGCGACTATGCACGAAAAAATGATTTAGTTGTATTTCGTGTAATTATGCGAAACATTATTTTTACTGAAAAAGCAGTGTTTCTTTTTTTTTTTCAAAATATATTAACACTATACTGACGAAATATTTTATTTGAAAGTCAGTATATTTTTGGAGCACGGGAACTTTGATTTGGTTTTCCGACTAGCTTTGTATCGACTATGTATTCAATATACATAAGTCTTTTTATGCCCCCGAAGGGAGGCATATAGTTTTTGAACCGTCTGTCCGTCTGTCGGTCTGTCAGTCTGTCCGCAATTTTCGTGTCCGGTCCATATCTTTGTCATCGATGGATGGATTTTCAAATAACTTGGCATGAATGTGTACCACAGTAAGACGACGTGTCGCGCGCAAGACCCAGGTCCGTAGCTCAAAGGTCAAGGTCACACTTAGACGTTAAAGGTCATTTTTCATGATAGTGCATTCGTGTCCAGTCCATATCTTTGTCATCCATGGATGGATTTTCAAATAACTTGGCATGAATGTGTACCACAGTAAGACGACGTGTCGCGCACAAGACCCAGGTCCGTAGCTCAAAGGTCAAGGTCACACTTAGACGTTAAAGGTCATTTTTCATGATAGTGCATTTGTGTCCGGTCCATATCTTTGTCATTCATGGATGGATTTTCAAATAACTTGGCATGAATGTGTACCACAGTAAGACGACGTGTCGCACGCAAGACCCAGGTCCGTAGCTCAAATGTCAAGGTCACACTTAGACGTTAAAGGTCATATTTCATGATAGTGCATTGATGGGCGTGTCCGGTCCATAACTTTGTCATTCATGCATGGATTTTAAAATTATTGGGCATGAATGTGTACCACAGTAAGACGACGTGTCGAGCACAAGACCCAGGTCCGTAGGTCAAAGGTCCTAAACTCTAACATCGGCCATAACTATTCATTCAAAGTGCCATCGGGGGCATGTGTCATCCTATGGAGACAGTTCTTGTTTTTTCATTCTTTATCCGAGACAACACACCCCTATTAAAGATGTTCTACTGGAGTAAGATTTTGGCATTTTGCTATCAATCTTATACTTATTTTATGGAAATTCTTGTTATACGTGTCTGTCGAGCAAGAGTGTAGTTCCATAGTACTATATATACTAGAACACACAGCAAAAGGAATTAAAATGCAAGATAAAGTTACTCGTTAGAGCAAACCCTGTAACAGAAATAAACACATTCTCAGATTGTTTGTTTTGAATGAATCACATACGGTTGAAGGTTGAATTTCATGAAAGAAGTGCTAGATTTAACTAAAATTTGTGCAATGCTTCAAAACACTAAACAATATTTCTTGACAAATCCTTTGTCGCTGATGTTTTTTCCGACCACATTTTAGATACCAAGAATATAACCGATACATATTTGATAATATTACTTTCGCGTGGTACCCTATATAGGCTTTGCTGGCCCGTGCCTTCACTCCCCCCCCCCCTCCTCCTCAAAAAAAAAGACATGGTAATACATCCGGAATGCATAAGATTGCACGAATATACATGCATTTTCATTATTTTTTTGTGGGGCATGCCTACAGACCCCCTACCCAATCCTACCTTCGGTTCTCTTATCTTATAGAAAGCGTCGTACACAACAAGAAACTATTCATATGCACATAGTTGTCTGCTGTTTATTGCTGTCCGTTCTAATGAAATATCATTTTGGCGGGAAAGAATCACGTGCATTCCATGACGGATATTGTGTCTGCGGAAGGGCTACTCCAGACTCTTTTGGGGTCCATGTAAACAAAAGCGGAAACTAATATTTCCTGTCCATTTCTTGGCTTTAGAATAATACTGCTCTTCATTCAAAAACACCTTTTTTGATTAAACTCGTAGGCGCTGCAACCGAAAACGTGATGGATGCCGCCATTTTTATTCGACGTAACCGCACAAAGTTCATCAATATATGGTATGTTTTGTATTAAAATAGCTTAGAATATCACGTTTCACGACTTGAATTACAGAAAATTTAAATCCTGAACTCCTGAAAATGAATGTTGCCTCTCGTCGGGCTTATCATCCAAAACAATGATTGTAAAACGTTAATATAATTCATCAATCATGATAAAGATATATTTTCTTTTCATTTTTTCCCATAGTTTTGAAGTAAATGAAATTAAGAGATTCATAGAGATCTCCAAATGGGGAAATTTGTAAATATCACAGTCAATTATTCTTACGTACAGCACCTATGTAAGAATACTTGACTGTGATATTTACAAATATTGAGCGATTTCAATTCAACGCCGATTTTTCTAGTTAATTATCATTATAATACATCAAAATGACATATTTATGTTGAAATATATTATAAATATTCATAATCTACGAAGATTTGATCATTCCTATCAAGATTTGGGTAGATTTGGGAAAGATTTGGGTAGATTTGGGTAAGATTTGGGTAGATTTGGGTATTTCGTGCAGCCGATTTTAATGGATAGAAAATATGAAAAACTAGGTGACCCCCTATTGGCAAAAGTGACCCCTTATTGGTGAATCGGACAGGTTTAAATATTTCATCATAACTTCAGACATAAAAGATAGATTCAAATAAATCAAAACATTTAAATGAATATGAGTATAGTTTTAAGTGTTAGTAAGTTTAAATATCATGAAAGTCTCAAAATTCTTCACCACATGCTAAAAGTGTTGATAGTGACCCGCTATTGGCGATTTATCTGTACATATAATGTATTCACGCAAAATTTTGTTTGCAGATAAGTATCGATATCTTCAGTAAATAACAGACCTGCATCATTACTTATTCATTAGGAAATCTATTACCGGATGACCAGAAAATTCCCTTAGGATTTGTTAGCCGTCCAGTGACTGGACGGCTAGTACGCAGGCTAGGTGTCCGGTTATCGACAGCTAGAAACTTCCTTGTTGAAAACAACTTTTTCTTTCCAGAATATGGTACGCAAGTTATGTCACCAACCAACATCATTTACTTTCTTCCCTTGGCACACACATATTTATTTACCATGCATCAAGGAACTATGAAAATTATACTGGTCTTAAAGACTAGCAAATTTAAGAATGACAAGCGACGTACCCTGAACTAACTTGTGCCAAGAAGTACACACCAAACTTGCTGATTTCAGGTCTTTATACGGAGAAACTTTCATTAAAATAAATTCTAAGATTTCCTCAGGTAGATCATGAATAGTCTTGCATGATAAATGCTCCCCGTCATCTTCCATTTTAACAAAAATATAATAAAGATAAAAAAATAAATTAAACGTATCCGAAATGAGGATCCGTAGCTCCAGTAAGAACCAGTATCCGGTATACGGCTACATACCGGTAGGTCTTTTCATCCCAAGACACCCCAAACACCATAAGACAGCCCAAGGTATCTAAAAATATAAATTAGGGTGTTTTAATGGTTTCTTTTGGGTGTCTTTGGGTGAAAAGAACTTCCGGGGAAGAACTAATCAAACTAGACTAGATAGAGAATGAATCTGATGGTTATAGATCCTGCATATCACAGAAATTCTTCTTCTTCTTCCAATAATATGCTGGGCCCTCTCTGGAGCAACATCCCATATGTGACTGTACAATGCCGTTGTGAGGCGCGGCGTGCAAGTAAAATGGTTAAAAACTGATAAAAACCCCTAGTTTGGGTGTCTAGTGGAGTCTGGCTACCCCAGCCTTGAAGGACTCCAAGGTCTGGGCGGTCGCGATGGACTCTGGGAGCTGGTTCCACAACCGGATGCCAGCAGGGAAGAACGAGTGGCGGTACACGTCAGTTCTGCAGAAGGGTAGCATGTACTTCTGGCTATGGCCACGGGTAGACAGTGCTGCTGGGTGTAGATATGTATTCCGGGGAATGGCAACTAGGTCGTTGGTAATCCGGTACATCATAACCAGCTTTGCATCGGTCCGCCGCTGCTGTAGCATGTCCCAGCCGAGTTTCTGGATCATTGCACTGGTGCTACTGGTGGTTTTGTAGTCGCCCATAACAAAGCGAGCTGCTCTACGCTGTACCCCTTCCAGCTGGGTGATGTTCTTGCTGATATGTGGGTCCCAGGCTGGCGAGGCATATTCCAGTATGGGCTTGACTAGGCTGGTGTAGCACTGGGCCTTGATGTTTCTCGGGCACCTGATCAGGTTTCTGCGGAGAAAGCCTAGGGTGTTGTTGGCCTTTCTCGTCTTGTCTTCTATGCGGGCATTCCAGGTCAGGTTGTCTGCTATGGTCACTCCAAGGTATTTTCCGGTTTTGGAGAAGTTCAGGTTATGGCCTTGGATGGAATAGGAGGCTTTGATGAGATTTCTTTTCCTGGAGATGCGTATGACTTCGCATTTGGCAGGGTTAAATGACATCTGCCAATCAGATTCCCACTGCTGTAGCCGATCAAGGTCTTCTTGTAGTAACAGTGTGTCCTGGACAGTGCGGATCTTCTGTTAGAGGAGGCTGTCGTCGGCAAACAGGCGTGATGTGGATGAGACTTTCTGCGGTAGGTCGTTAATGTACACGAGGAACAACAGGGGCCCCAGTACAGTTCCCTGGGGGACACCAGAGGAGACATCGGCTGAACTTGACTGTTGTCCTTCTACGATGACCTTCTGGGTTCTGTTGGACAGAAAGCTCTGTATCCATTTCAGGGTGTTGCCGTGGATACCATAGTGGCGCAATTTAAGGGATATGCGCTGATGCGGGACCTTGTCAAAGGCCTTGCTAATGTCCAGCAAGATGGCGTCTATCTGTTCCCCTTCATCGATTCCTGATGCTAGGTCTTGAAGGGTATCTATCAGTTGGCTATCGCAGGATCGTCTCTTCCGAAATCCGTGCTGGGCATCTGATAGTATGTTGTGGGCATCAAGATGTTGCATGACCTGACTGTGGATAATATGTTCCATTACTTTGCAACAAACGGATGTAAGGGAGATCGGCCGGTAGTTTACTGGGTTGCTTTTGTCTCCTTTCTTGAAGATTGGCGCGACAAGGGCCTTTTTCCAGTCATCTGGTACCTCTCCCTGGTGTAGGGAGGCTTGGAAGATTAGAGTGAGTGCTGGAGTGATCTCAGCTGCACATTCCTTGATGAAACGGGATGGGATGGCATCTGGACCCTGGGCCTTGTGTGGGTTGAGATTCTCTAGTAACCAATCTGACTAAAGTACTTGATCTTCTAAACGAAGATCTGAGAACGACCCATTCACATTCGTCTTCTGTAGATTTTGGATTTCCAGTATTGCTATTTTTATTTTATCCAATCAGACGACTTGTTTGAATGTCAAAGAGTAAGAAAAATGTGCAGTCATTCCAGGGCTCGAACCCGGGACCCCTCGCTTATAAAGCAAGTGGCCTACCGACTGAGCTAGGCGGCTATCTGATACATTACGACATAAGAATTGTAAATATCAAAAGTCAAGGCTACAGGTAGATTTGCAAGATGTTGTAAGTTAGGCTCTGATTGGCTAGCGAAAGGGTCGTCAGAACGAGGCAATGAATAGGTCGTTTTCAGATCCTATGCGTAGCGTAATAGGAGATGTACTTTAGTCAGATTGCTCTAGTAACTTAAGTACTCCTCCCCCATGTACGGTGAACGATTTCATTTGAGGACTCGGGCTGCCAGCCATAGACGGCATGTATTCTTTGGTGAATACGTCACAAAATTGATCATTCAAGATTATGGATTTGGTTTGGGCATCACTGTATGCAATCCCATCTTTTTTTCAGTAGGGGGACCCCACTGCTATCACATTTTTGGCTGTTAATATATGTGTAGAGTCTTTTGGGGTTGGCTTTACCAGACTCAAGTGAAACCATGTCATTGACGTAGCTGCTACGGGCTTGTCTGCTCTCATACTGGACTTCCTTCTGGAGTTGTTTATAGCGTTGTATGTCCTCTGTGTTTCCGCTCTTCTTGGCTCTCCGGTGGGCTCTCTTCTTCTTACGCGAGAGACGCTTGATCTTCTGGGTGATCCAGGGCTGGTGGAAACGAGCAGATGACATCTTCGATGGAACATCGCTATCAATTATGTCGGTACAAAAGGTTGAAAATTCGTTCCAGAGTTGGTTAATGTCAGTATCAATTTTGTGTGTAGTTGTGAATGAATCCGAGAATGATTTGGTATTTGATTTCATTTCCGGTAGGTTGGCCCGTGTCCAGAGAAGTATCTTCCTCTTTGTTGGCTTCTTCCTTGGAGCAAGGACTTTTGCCTCGGTGAATACTATGTCGTGGTCACTAAGGCCTGGCATGGGTATGGTCTTGCTTATAAGAGAGGGTCTGTTCGTTAGAAAAACGTCCAGTGTGTTGTGTCCTCGCGTTGGGAAACTGACAGTTTGTTCGGAGCTGGTGTCATACATGGTGTCCAGGAATAATTCGCTAAGGGCGTGGTTGTAGTTGGACCCTGTGACTGTGTTGTTGCTCCAGTCAATGTCTGGTAGATTTGCATCTCCTGCAACCCAGATGGTGGATCTTGGATACTGCTGGTGTAGTCCTCTGATATTCTCGCAGAGCTCTTCCATGTAAGTCTGGTCACTACTTGGTGGTCTGTATAGTGCACCAATTATGAACGGTTCTTTGTCGGAGCAGGTGAATGATGCTGCTGTTAATTCAACTGAGGTCTGTATGGGAAGCTGACATCCGGATATATTCTCCTTGGCAGCTATTATAACGCCTCCATGGGGATCAGTTGAACGGTCTAGTCTAGAGATGATGTTGTATCCAGGCGGAAAGACCTCCCTTCCATGAATGCCGGGATGTAGCCATGTCTCAGAGCCGATGATAATGTCTGGGTTTGACTCACTCAGTAGTAACCAGAACGCCGACTTCTTCGCTCGAATGCTTTGGAAGTTCACGGTCAAAAGACAAAGTGAAAGACAGGCACCTTATCGAAGGGGTGATTAAATAATACCATTTCGAAATGCCATTAACAATTTATAACAAACGTTGCATTATTTCTAACATTGTCATACGCAATCATCTTGGCTTCATAATCATTCCTCTATAGAAGCAACTAAAAACTCTGTGAGGCTCATGTATAACGACATATCATTACAAATGACCCCCTTATTGTGACTTGAGATAATAATGCATATATATTATGTAATGACCTACACATGCTGATAGTCTGATGCAACACCAACTATGTACCAAAATCAAACCAAACTCATGAAATCAAGAAACGTTTGACTGACATATAATACATTCAAGTGCCAGACCGCAGATGACAGCTGAATATTCAATTCAAGTTTGGCATTTTAAAATGAAAAGGTAATGAGTCTGCAGATATATGCTTGAGAATCGAAAATCAATATTACGTTTTACTAAAAATTACGACCACAATTGCTCTTTTTTAGCATTTCGGATCTGAAAATAATGATATTTTCTATCATGCTTAGTGATGCTAAATATTATATGTTTTGCAGACTTTGTGGTCACCGTACATTTAACAGTTCTGATTTGCTTGTAAACACTCAAGTTAAAATAATATGTATGTATACTAGTATTTCATACTTTTATTTCGATAGCATGCAGGTGCGTCATGACAGTTCGTGCAGGGACAATTAAAGGGACAATATATATCATCATCATTTAACCCCTACATTGTATTAATAGATGTTTTACGAAATGAATGAACTAGTACTCAAGCGTATACAGTGAATCCTTCGCCTAGTACACAAGCTTATATGGGGTATATAGGTCCCATACAGTAAGTATTTGACCACATAGAACCCATATGGGACCCATATATAATGTCTTGGTGATGTGATGTATCATTGCATTTATTTTAAGCTTATAGGTGTTGTCAATAATATAAAAGTTTTCTTTGAATGTTGGTGTATTTATTTAACCTAAAAAAAAAACAACAACAACAAAAAAAAAACGCATGTTTGCTAGAAAGGTCCCATCTGGGTCCCATATTGCACGTATTTACCCAAAAAGAACCCACATGGGAGATTTATATAATGTCTCAGTGATGAAATATACCAGTGTATTGATTTTAATCTTAAAAATGTTGCCACTAGAAAAGGCATTTATGTTTGTATGTTTTCTTTGAAGGTTGATACATTTTATTTGGTCTCTAAGAAACTTATTTTCCTTCTGCCCATATTGGACCCACATGCAATGTTCCAGCGATGTGATATAGTTTAGCTTATAAGTGTTGTTTCTAGTATAACTTAACGTTTTTTATATGTTTTCCACGAATTTTAACACATTTCTTTGGTCTCAAAAATTTGTAATCCAGAAAGGGTCCCACATGGATCCCATATTTCCTATCATGACTGTTCGAGCATTATATGTGTGGGTCATGTTTTTATCTTTTTTGTGTAGGTTCAAAGATAATGTAATAATATGACAAGCATATCTTAACTTTTTACTCCCTACATTAAATAACTATTATTAGAAATGGGTGCAATTTTGAGTAGAATAACAACCACGTGGTAACACAGTTGAGCTGTTAATAATCCTATTGTTTCTTTTTTTTTTTCTTTTTTTCTTTTTTTTATTTAACGTCGCACCGACACATGATAGGTCATATGACGACTTTCCAGCTTTAATGGTGGAGGAAGAACCCAGGTGCCCCTCCGTGCATTATTTCATCACGAGCGGGCACCTGGGTAGAACCACCAACCTTCCGTAAGCCAGCTGGATGGCTTCCTCACATGAAGAATTCAACGCCCCGAGTGAGGCTCGAACCAACATCGATGAGGGGAAAGTGATTTGAAGTCAGCGACCTTAACCACTCGGCCACGGAGGCCTATTGTTTCATGAAAGAAACTTACGAAGCACTTAAACAAGTTTGTTTGTTTTGGGTTTAACGACGTTTTTCAACAGTATTTCAGTTATGTAACGGCGGACAGTTAACCTAACCAGTGTTCATGGATTCTATACCAGCACAAACCTGTTCTCCGCAAGTAACTGCCAACATTCTCAGATGAATTATCAGAGGTGGAGGACGAATGATTTCAGACACAGTGTCTTTTATCAAACTCTCACGGAAAACATACGCCCTGCCCGGGGATTGAACTCGCGACCCGCGATCCGTAGACCAACGCTCTTCCTACTGAGCTAAGCGGGCGGGCTAAACCGGTAAAATTTACTGGTAAGAGTTTAAATTATTGTAAATAGCGAAATGAATTGAGATTGTTATATTTGTTTGTTTGTTTGTTTAAAGTATTGGAAACAACTTTAATAAATACCAAAAACATGCCTTTCATGCGTTTTCGTGACCCTTGTGTGCAAACCTATATGGGATCCGTACATGCTATTTTTGTGTTTTATCAGGACGGATATATCACGTATGTCAAAAGTATAAAAAAACATTTCTTTATACTTCCATTGCGTATTTAATTTATTGGGTGGTAAATGCGCAATCCAATTCTCACTGGGAATACGCTTAAAATGGGTTGCGCGACGTCCGGTGCTTGTGTTGCGCATCAATATATGCAAAATCGAGGTAGGTGGGTTTTTGTTTTTTCGTAAATAATGACACATTTACGAGCGTTTTCGAAAAAAGCAACATGCTGTTCGACACAAAAATGAATAAAGATCATATGTGTGAAATACCAACTTATCAATTTAAGAGTCAGCTCTGTTATTACGAAAACTCTACTGGCCCAAACTGTCAAAAAAGGATGAAATTGTAGCAGTGTGTATATAATGTATATAATTAATCTATGATATCGATTGTCCGATTAGCTTAGTTGGTAGACCATCTGACTTGCAAGCAGAAGGTCGCAGGTTCGAGTCCTGTATCGAGCTGCACATTTTTCCGCTCCTATTACATTGGTGCCGTGAGTGTGATAACTAGCCTTGGAAGCTAGGGTGAAGCAATGACTGGGTTGGTCAAAAGAATCTGAGTTTGTCTTTGAAAAAAGGAGGGAGGAATGTCATGTTTATAATTAGTTTACGATATCGATTGTCCGATTAGCTCAGTTGGTAGAGCATCTGACTTGCAAGTAGAAGGACGCAAGTTCGAGTCCTGTATCGAGCTGCACATTTTCCCGCTCCTATTACAAAATCATGAAAATGCAAATTTTCTAACTCTTGTGCCTTCTTTCTAGAAATGTGACGCTTCTAATGATCAAACACGTGTAAAACAGTCATGAATATTACATACACTTGAATGAAATGTTGCTTTTGGGGAAAAGATTGGCAAAAAATAATCGGGAATGGGGTTGCCCCCCCCCCACCCCCACGGGAATGGAGTTGCGCTTACACATTACATACATTATGATGTATACGAGCAACTCCACTGCCGGTGCGCAACCCCATTCCCGATGATTTTTTGTCAATTATGTCCCCGTAAGCAGGATTTGAAGCAAATAATTTATATATCCGTTACTTTATAACAGTTGAGTTATGATAAAAAGCATCAGATGTGCTCATATTAGGCATATGAGGTCAGTAAAGTTCTGCCCTTTTTGTTGATTTCATACTTTTTCACGCTTTGTAAAGAAATCTTTCTCTCAGAAGGATATACATTACTGATCTTGTAGATTTGTCATTTCTTTTCTTGGAAACTTGAAAAGTGTACATATTATGAATTTTGAAAATAGTCATATCTTTATGGACATATACTCGAACTGATATTACTTTTTCCACCTTACAGAATGCCTTAATTTTACAAAGAATCTGTGACGAAGTGTCTTGGAGGTGAAACTGATCGGGAGAATAAGTCAGAGTCCATCTTAACCCTGAAACAACCACATGAGCAGCTACCAATATTACAAAATTTGCCGATAATATCAATCACAAATAAGATTCAACTGTATTCGATTTAGGACTCATAAAGGTCCCACATGGGGTATAACATTTGGGACCCATAAGGAACCGACATTGGTTACCATTTGGTTACCATATGGGACACATGCCAAAATAGTTTGCAAAAAACAAAAAAAAAAAACAATCTTGGGTACCATATGGGAAGCACATTTATGCTCCACTGGACCCGAGATATGCTTGCGCACTGGGCTGCTTAACAACATTTTGTTACTGACCATATCACCGAAGTCTCTAATTTGAAAGTTCTTATAGATGATTAGCAAATTTAAAACTTCCATCTGATCAATGTGTTTGATTTCTAATTTACATACCATATAAAGCTGGTTTCATCGTCAATTCACAACAAATATTTCTAATTCATTAACATTATATAATGTCTTATTACTTTAAAACCAAAATTGAAAAGATAGTGCGATAAAGTATACAAATACTCTGGTGAACACTAAGTTTTTGGTCGGTAAAAACATCTTGCGAAATCATAGATAGGTTTTGAATTAATAAATACAAGGTATCTTCAATCAGTTCATACGTTCTTTTACCACTTCGCAACAAAATTTAACAAATGACAAACTTCACATGTTTGACGTCGCGGGAGTGTAAAAAAGCCATTAAATAAAAATGATAATACACTAGTGCAATAAAGTTTTGACGTCGACGTTGTTTATAGTATGGGAGACGTCAGTCAAACTGACCTGTTTATATAGTAAAAGAAAGTAGACTTTTTATGTTTCGACCGGAAAAGCTACCATGTGATAAAAAGAATATTACATTTTTGACCTTCCGCATTGAATTTATTAAACTCATTGAATAAAATTGATAAAATGCTCGACAGAGTTTAATAAATTCAATAAGAAAAAAACACTCATGTAATATTCTCTATTTATGTGTTCTGTACCTGCGGACGTAAATAATGGATCCATACTGTATACTATCATTTTCATCCAAATTTATCTTTTCATGTTTTGGTTGATGTTTAAAAAAAAAGCAAAACTGAATATGCCCCTCTTTTATTTTTCCTCAGACTGGCCTGGTAGAAATAAAAAATAAATAACTCCAAGTACGACTTCGTTCACGTGAGTATGAATAAGCAATCTAATGATCATTTAGAAAATTAGATGTTTCAACTATGTGATGTTTAAAAAAGAGCAGCGCCTGCGGGTGCCATTGCTCGTCTGCAAGTACAGTATAGTTATTGACCTTCTTACTCAAAGCTATAGTGAGTATTCGAGAAAAGTAAACTATTACACAGAAAAAATACATACTAAAGTAATTACTCATCTAAAGATGATAAACAAGTAAATAAAGTATGTATTTTTTTGATAAAGGTGCACCTAAACAATTTTCTAGGTACAAAAAGTGCCATAATTCTGAAAAAAGCATATCAGATTTATGGTTCTTGGCCTACTTAGTCACCTAATGATGATAAGCAAGTGTGCAATTAAGTTTAAGACGTATACAGTTTTTGAGAAAAGGTTCAGAAAATTTTAACCAACGCTGACGATCAAGCTAGTGAAGACAATACCTCGTACTGAGAATATATTTTTTTTTTCCAAAAAATTAGACGAGCTTAAAATCGGTTTAAGTCATATCATTTTGATATAAAATAAAAAAATGATAAGAAAGTAAGATAAACCTTTCTTGACAGTTTAACGCGTAACTAATTTAAGGCTTTTGAAGAGACAAGAAATTAACATCATATGATACCAATTTCCGGTGAAATAAGACACAACTTAATTGCCTGTTTTCAACACTGTGTAAGAATTTAAAGGAAATTTTCTCTCTTTTATGCTTTTCTATTGAAATGTTAAGCTTAGTTTTCACAGTGAATTCAGTTGAAGAAGCATTTGCTCATCACATACACAGATATGGAAGTAGTATACATTTCGTCTACAAGCGTTTTCGGTCATTAAGTCTTACCCATCAGATTTTTATCTGCCTGTCCCGTCAAATCTTTCTGAGGGATGTTAAAAAGACAGGTGTTGTTTTTCAAACCAAAAAGATTGTAGGTAGAGCTGTTGGACTCCCCATTGCGTTGGTGTCAGTATCGGCGTCCCAAATTCAGTTTGAAATTGTCAGTGGCTAGGGTTACGGAAGTTCTGTATTTCTAGACAAAACTATGGGGATAGGCTAGGATTACGGAAGTATTTAAATGGCAAATCAAATATATGTTAGGACATGCATAAATAATGTTGTCAACTTATTTATTTCACTTAAACATGTTAAAATAGCGACTTTTTATGCCTGTCATATTATTTGGTGTTATCGATCTGCCATTTTGGGTTAGTAAAATAAGAAAGAGAGAAGAAAAAAATAGAGAAAAACGATTATGAAAGAAAAACTAGAAATGTGTCCACTACCTGACATTAAAATGACAATTTTTTCCCAGGTCAGGGGCCATAACTCCTACAATACTGAATGAATCCGGATGCGAAACCCCAGGTGCACAACTGCACATGCTGACCAACATTCCTGTAAACTTTGGTGACTCTAGGTCAAATACTTTTGGAGCTACGCACAACACAACATTAAAATGACCAATTTTTAACTAAGTCAGGGGTCATAACTCCTACACGACTGAATGAATCCGGACGCGAAACCCCAGGTGCACAACTGCACATGCTGACCAACATTCCTGTAAACTTTGGTGACTCTAGGTCAAATACTTTTGGAGCTATGCACGACACAACATTAAAATGACCAAATTTTAACTAAGTCAGGGGCTATAACTCCTACAAGACTGAATGAATCCAGACGCGAAACCCCAGGTGCACAACTGCACATGCTGACCAACATTCCTGTAAACTTTGGTGACTCTAGGTCAAATACTTTTGGAGCTATGCACGACACAACATTAAAATGACCAATTTTTTACTAAGTCAGGGGCCATAACTCCTACATGACTGGATGAATACGGACGCGAAACCCCAGGTGCACAACTACACAAGTTTTGTGACTCTAAGTCATATACTTTTGGAGCTAGGCGCGACACAACACTAAAATGACCAATTTTTACAAAGTCAGGGGCCATAATTTCTACATGACTGAATGAATCTGGACGCGAAACACCAGGTGCACTACTACACATGCTGACCAACATTCCTGTAAAGTTTTGTGACTCTACGTCAAATACTTTTGGAGCTATGCGCGACACAACATTCTTGGAAGGACAGACGGACGGACAGACAAGGGCAAATCTATATGCCCCCCCCAAAGTGGGGGCATAAAAATGCAAAATCATGACTATGAAATAATAACATACTCTAAACATGTTAAACAAAAACAAAATTACATATATATTTGATTCCTCTTAAATACTTCCGTAACCCTAGCCACTGCCTTTGAAATTAGCAGTGGCTACGATTACGGTACTGTAATCCTAGCCTCCGATTCTAGGATTACGGAAGTTCCATATTCCTAGACACACCTATGAGGATAGGTTAGGATTACGGAAGTGCTTAAGTGTGTCAAATGTGTGTTAGGACATGCATTATAAAATTAATGTTACTGTAAAACTTACTTATTTCACTTTATAGAATACAGTCAGGGGTGTAATTGTTTTAAGTTATGTAACCTATTTCAGTTACTTTTTCAAGCATTTTATAACCTGTATTAGTTATAAAATGTAAGTTAACTCAGGTAAGTTATTCAAAAAAAGTCTTTCTGCTGTTCTCACAAAGTGACCTATACAGTGAAATTAGTAGCAGTCTGTGGTTAATCAAATTCTCTTTTAGTCTGATCATGACCTGATAAGCATAATGGGATGTTAAGAGTTTTATAGCTTTAAAACTTTTGTGTAAAACTTTATCAGCCTTGCATAAAAATTTTCACTGCATAGCTGGAAAGATTAAAGTTCAAGGATTCAGGAAATAATTGCATTAGTCTCATTCAAAATGAGGCATTGGCACAGGAGGGCTTTGTAATATTTTATGATAACTGAAACAAGTTATGAAAGTATTTAGCAATAACTCCAGTAGGTTATAAACTGTAATAACTTGAAACAGTTACACCCATGACTGGAATAGCGTTTTTGTTTTTTCATGCCTGCCCTATCATTTTGTGTTATTGATCAGCCATTTCTGGTGAGTGTAATCTTAAAGAAACAGGTGAAAAGAGAGTTATGCTATTGAAAACTGATTGCAGTTTGTTGAAAAAAGAAGGATTTTGGCTGTAGCATCGATTTATTTCCAAGACAATGTTGAAAATTTAACCAACTTTATGTTTAAAAAGTGGTAGAATATTTACAACCTCTGGAAGGTAAAATGCAGAGGCTAAAACCTTTCCGTTATTTTAAGCGCAGTTTTATTGATTACCACACCGTAAATGGTCATTAATGGTAACAATCAATGTTACTTGTATTAAAGCACATATGGTAGAATTTTTATACAAATCAATTGTATAAAAAAGAAATATTTATGAAAAACCGCAAAAAATGGCCGAATTTACGACTCGAACCAGTATAATATTATATATTTTATTTTTTTTTTGAAAATTGGCAGACAAACGAAGAATTATATAATATTCTTAATAATAGCTCAAAAATATTTTTGAAAATATTCATTAATTAAAATTTTATGATTTGATTTTGCCTGTCACTTTAGATTTCCGCGCATATAGAATCAGGCGAAACCAACACCCATTCATATACGTTTTTGTATTTCATTTTAATTAAAAAAAGGTAAGTTTACAACATCATTTATGCATGTTTTAACACATGTTAATGCCTCTTAAGGTATTGGACCCGTAATAGAGTACCTCCTTTTTGAAGAGTATTCAGTTCTTACCATAAACCTACTTTGACTGAAATTTTCAGGGGGGCGTAGGTTTAAGCCCCACTGGGACCAAAATTTTTTTCACCAAATTTTACTTTTTTCTTTCAAGACTTATTATGGATGTATTGTAGAAAAGTGGAAAATTTTCATTTTATAAGCGATTTCTTGCTGTTCAAAGTGAATTTACCTCTGAATAAGGAAAGGTAGAGTTAGACATCTTTAAAAATACTGAGTTACATGTACATGCGGTAAAAGTTCTCTATTTTGCCTTCATTCTTTAGATTACATATTGTTGAGGAAATGCAGGTAGGTTTTATTTACTTCTGCCCCAAGGTTATTTTTGAATGAAGTGAGCAAAATTCAAAACAGACCCACAGGATATGACCTTAATTTTTCAATGTTGGAGTTAGATTTCTGTCTCATTAAATATATATTACTTGAGGCACCCTATAAAAAATGATATTTACAGTTTTATTTTGTGATTTATAATTGTTTAACAATAGTTTGCTGTTTCTTTTATCAAAATTAATGCTGTTATGAATTCTCTGCAAACGTTTTAGGTAGTGGCCATCACATTGAAATTTGTCTCTACTTGAGCTCGAGGAAATACCATAAATTATACACAATTTACAAAAAACGGCACGGTAAAAGTTGTTTAAAATTTGCAACACAGTGCGAAACGGGGTCAACTTTAAGAATATACCAAACAAATGCCATTTTTTAAACATTACTATTAGGGGTCCAATACCTTAAATAGTTACGTAGTCCTAGCCTATCCTCATAGGTGTGTCTAGGAATACGGAACTTCCGTAATTCTAGAATCAGAGACTAGGAATATGGTACCATAATCGTAGCCACTGCCTTTGAAATCAGTTAAGTTTTTAAAATTAATTTTTATATGAAAGCTGGTATCTCAGTAACCACTAATGTTATTAGTAATGGGAATGAATTGAAACTTCACACACTTATTCACTGTGATAAACTGATTTACAGTGCACAGAGTACCATAACTCTGTTTTGAATTTTTACAAAATTATGCCCCGTTTGTTCCAACTTGAAAATTTTTGGTTCAAGTTTTATATGTAAGCTGATCTGTCAGTACCCACTATTGTGAATGGATTGAAACTTCACACACTTGTTCTCTGTGATTATCTGACATGCAATGCACAGGTTTCTTAACGCTATTTTGCATAAATTTTACAAAATTATGCCCCTTTTTCGAGTTTTTGGTTAAGTTTTTGGTTTGTAAGCTGGTATCTCAATACCCACTAATAGGAATGCATTGAATCTTCACACAACTGTCCATTGTCATGAGGCAGAGCTGATATTCATTTTACAGGTTCCATAACCCTGTTTTGCAATTTTACAAAATTATGCCTCTTTTTTGACTTTAATATTCATTCCGTTGACAAAGCTTTTGAACAGTTAAGCGTTGCTGTCCTCCGACAGCTCTTGTTTATGTATGACAGTGGCTAGAGAACTGGACTCGTTTCTCTTGACAGCAAACTTATTCGTCTGGAACTGGTTATCAATGCGTGAAAACTACTTTGCCATCTTTAAATGTTATTTGCTTTAAACATGAATTATGTTTAAATTATTTAAATGTAAAATTGTACTATTTTGTATATGCATCTGATTCATTAGATGTTTAAGGATGTACAAAATAATTTAATTGCCAATAAATCTTCTAGCGATTTTCTTTGATCACTTTATAAATACTGGTTTGTAACACCTCGGTATTTCATGTACATTAGTTTTTTCTATATTGGATTAAAGTTTGCAAATAATTAGTAAATTAGAAAAAAACATGTGATCAATGCTAATACCAGAAATCAGTTAGCATGCTTAATTTGTTTAAATTGTTTCTTTTAATGTATTGTACCTTTTAAATTTTAAAGTTCGTTTATTTCGACTTGCCCCAAATTCCGCATTTGAAATTGGTACTACGATAGTTTATATAATTTCAATACTGTGAAATCATTAATATTTTGTGGTGGACTAATTTTCGTGGATTTCGTGGTTGAGTCAATCCACGAAATTTAATCCCAACGAATAAGTAAAATTCCCATTCATTTTATGTTCAAAAGTTGAAATCCACGAATTCATATCCCCACGAAATTGCCGTTTTGACCAAAATTTCATGCCCACGAAATTAAATGATTTTACAGTATGGCAGACAGTATGTGGTGAGTAAACTTTTGGAGACACAGTAAATGCAGACAATTGCAAGAGCATGTCTTGCTGATATGGTAAACTTAAGTAAGATAATAGCATGCTTGATACTTACCTAAAGAAACGGTGAATTTTGGCAGCTTTATACATAGAAATACATAGTTCTAGTAAAATTCTGGTTCCCTAGCCTATGCATGGTACTTTGGCTAGAGAACCGGTTACGGACAAGTAAGTTCGCTGTCTAGGGAACCGATTCAGGTTCTCAAGCCACTGCGGCACTGCCATAAATATGCAATGGTAAAAAAAGGTGATGAAATACCTGGTTATTGTAGAGACATCAATGCTATTTATAGATTCAAATTATCTACATGCCACTAGCTAAACATTTGTACAAGGGCATAGGAGCTTTTCGGCACCTGCCACCCCAGCATTTTGAGGAGTGGAAAAATGCCGAACTCTAAATTTTTAGCTCGACTATTCGAAGAAAAGAGGAGCTATCCTAGTTGCTCCGGCTTGAGCGTTAGCGTCACACAAATGTTAAAGTTGGCGTACCACCCCAAATATTTTCAGCGTCCATTGAGATTGCTTTCATATTTTGCATACTTGTTTACCATCATGACCCCAGTCTGTAAAATGGAGGAGGCAACCCTATCAAGCATTTTGACTGAATTATGGCCCCTTTACGACAGAATATGCTTATTGTAATGTTAAAGTTTGCGTACCACCCCAAATATTTTCAACGTCCATTGAGATTGCTTTCATATTTTGCATACTTGTTTACCATCATGACCCCAGTCTGTAAAATGGAGGAGGCAACCCTATCAAGCATTTTGACTGAATTATGGCCCCTTTACGACAGAATATGCTTATTGTAATGTTAAAGTTTGCGTACCATCCCAAATATTTTCAAAGTCATTGAGATATTGCTTTCATATTTTGCATTACCTGTTTACCATCATGACCACAGTCTGTAAAATGGAGGAAGCAACTCTGTCAAGCATTTTGATTGAATTATGGCCCCTTTACGACTTAGAATATGCTTATTGTAATGTTAAGTTTTACTCACAGCTTATATTATACTATCAAGCACTGAGAATAGTCGAGCACGCTGTCAACTGACAGCTCTTGTTTGAAAAAGCTAGAAAATATAATTGAGAATAAAAACAATGGTCTTCCCTTGCCAATGGTCATTTTATCATGAAGTGCATCGGCGACTGATATGTACATGCACAGAATCTATGACACCTGGCTAGATGACTAAAAATAGTACAGAACAGAACAGAACAGAACTTTATTGAAGAAGCACAGATTACAAATTAACATTTTGCAATAACATGTGCGCAAAACATATATACAAGAAATTCACAAGCGGGTATTGGTATTGGTGATATATACATTTTACGTTTGTGGGGAAAGTGGTTAATCTTTTTCTTTTGTTTTATCTAAATTTAATATATTTCAGAAATACATAAAACGGACGACAAGAGTGCGTGTAGTTTGTATATACGGGCAGGTGCAGTAATCGCCGATTGTCACAGCCATTTATGTTTGTTTGTTTTTCTTAATAAAAACAACATTAACAACTACAAAAACATATAACAATGGATTATACATAGATAGATACTGTAACTATAAATTTAAACTTATAAACGGACATAGACGAGTATATACTGTTACAGTACCTTTAAAAAGAACTTAGGTGAATACTGTAACTTTAAATTTTAAAATTGTGAACGGACATTGATGAATACTGTAACTATAAAACGGCCATAGATGAATACTAAAACTAAAAAATTAAAGTTGTGAAAAGGCGTAGATGAATAGTCTGTAAATATAGAATTAAACTTGTAAACGGGCATACTTGAATACTGAAGCTATAAATTAAAACACGTGAACGGACATAGATGAGTACTGTATCTATAAACCGAACAAAGATGAATTCTGAAATTAAAGACATTAAAGTTGTACTGTAACTCTAAATTTAAAATTGTGAACGGGCATAGATTAATACTATAACTGTAAATTTATACTTGTGAACGGACCTAGATGAATACTGTAAGTATAAAACGAACATAGATGAATACTGAAACAAAGAAAAGAAAATAAAGTTGTGAACGGACATAGGTCAATACTGTAACTATATATTTAAACTTATGAACAGACCTAGATGAATACTGTAATAAGAAGGACATAGATAAATACTGAAACAAAGAAAAAAGCTGTGAACGGACATAGTTGAATACTGTAATTATAAATTCAAACGTATGAACAGACATAGATAAATACTAAAATGCCATAAGGATTGGATTACACCTGTAAGTCAGGGTCTTGTGCTCGATCCCCTACTTAGACATTACTGGTTCTTCCCTGGCAAAAAGTTTTTGTATCTAACATCGAACCACCATTACAGTGTTTAAAGCAATAAACTGAAAATAGGAGTAAAAACAGCTACTGAGCAGTACGTCCAAGAAGTTGCCAGATTGCACCATTTACTCTAGCTATATGCAAAATTTTCCTATGGCCACCCCAGACCCCGTAAATAAAAGACCCTCCCCCGATTCTATATGCACATTAATCTCAAGTGACAGGCAAAATCAGGTCAGTATGACATGAAATTTAGAATAATGATTTTTTTTTAAAACCTTTCTTTAAAGCTTTTAATTTAATTCTACATTTGTATAATGCAAATTTCAAGAAAAAATATTTATAATTAGTACGGTTTTGAAAAAAAGAAAAACTTAATACGGGTGTTGATTTCATCTGATTCTGCACAGAAGTGATATATCGTAAAATTAAAAGCCGCATCTGTGAGGGGCAAGTAATTTGAAGTCAGTGACCGTATAACCACCCGGCCACGAAGGCCCCTGTTTGTTATGCAGAGTGTGCCAATATCTGCAAGCCACTGATTATCACAATTTGTAAAGCGCCTTTGAATGTGTTTATCATGAAAATGGCGCTATATAATAAATCTGGTATAATAATAGTAATTATAATAATTTTCTTCTCCCCTAGTCATGATCTCTAAGAAAGTGGTATATAAATGAATAACTCTTAACACATAATATCTCAATGTTCAGATTTTTCAGTCCATAAGTTTACAGAGGGAGTATAATTATGAAAACTGCTAAAATCCCACAAGTCCTCATAACCATAGTATGAATTTGATTTAAAGTTCACCCGAGACAACCAGCTTTCCCACTCTTCCCCTGCAGCTTCAGGAAAGTGGGGAGTACAAATAGTCAATGGATTCAAACTTTGTGCTTAATTTAGAAGGCATTGCTACATTAGATTGGCGCCATGTTAAATATATATATTAAATCTTTTTTAGCTCACCTGTCACAAAGTGACAAGGTGAGCTTTTGTGATCGCGCGGTGTCCGTCGTCCGTCCGTCCGTCCGTCCGTCCGTCCGTAAACTTTTACTTGTGACCACTCTAGAGGTCACATTTTTCATGGGATCTTTATGAAAGTTAGTCAGAATGTTCATCTTGATGATATCTAGGTCAAGTTCAAAACTGGGTCACGTGCCGTCAAAAACTAGGTCAGTAGGTTTAAAAATAGAAAAACCTTGTGACCTCTCTAGAGGCCATAATTTTCAATGGATCTTCATGAAATTTGGTCAGAATGTTCATCTTGATGATATCTAGGTCAAGTTCGAAACTGGGTCATGTTCGGTCAAAAACTAGGTCAGTAGGTCTAAAAATAGAAAAACCTTGTGACCTCTCTAGAGGCCATATATTTCACAAGATCTTCATGAAAGTTGGTCAGAACATTCACCTTGATGATATCTAGGTCAAGTTCGAAACTGGGTCACGTGCCTTCAAAAACTAGGTCAGTAGGTCAAATAATAGAAAAACCTTGTGACCTCTCTAAAGGCCATATTTTTCATGGGATCTGTATGAAAGTTGGTCTGAATGTTCATCTTGATGATTTCTAGGTCAAGTTCGAAACTGGGTCACGTGCCATCAAAAACTAGGTCAGTAGGTCTAAAAATAGAAAAACCTTGTGACCTTTCTAGAGGCCATATATTTCACAAGATCTTCATGAAAATTGGTCAGAACGTTCACCTTGATGATATCTAGGTCTAATTCGAAACTGGCTCACGTGCCATCAAAAACTAGGTCAGTAGGTCTAAAAATAGAAAAACCTTGTTACCTTTCTAGAGGCCATATATTTCACAAGATCTTCATGAAAATTGGTCAGAACGTTCACCTTGATGATATCTAGGTCAAGTTCAAAACTGGGTCACATGCCATCAAAAACTAGGTCAGTAGGTCAAATAATAGAAAAACCTTGTGACCTCTCTAAAGGCCATAATTTTCATGGGATCTGTGTGAAAGTTGGTCTGAATGGTCATCCTGATGATATCTAGGTCAAGTTCGAAACTGGGTCACGTGCGGGCAAAAACTAGGTCAGTAGGTCTAAAAATAGAAAAACCTTGTGACCTCTCTAGAGGCCATATATTTCATGAAATCTTCATGAAAATTTGTCATTATGTTCACCTTGATGATATCTAAGTCAAGTTCGAAAGTGGGTCACGTGCCATCAAAAACTAGGTCAGCAGGTCAAATAATAGAGAAACCTTGTGACCTAACTAGAGGCCATATTTTCCATGGGATCTGTATGAAAGTTGGTCTGAATGTTCATCTTGATGATATCTAGGTCAGATTTGAAAGTGGGTCACGTGCCGTCAAAAACTAGGTCAGTAGGTCTAAAAATAGAAAAACCTTGTGACCTCTCTAAAGGCCATATTTTTCAATGGAT
Source organism: Mercenaria mercenaria (assembly GCF_021730395.1). Lineage (NCBI taxonomy): Eukaryota > Metazoa > Mollusca > Bivalvia > Venerida > Veneridae > Mercenaria > Mercenaria mercenaria. The sequence goes on from NW_026461900.1 coordinate 42,403, forward strand.
CTTCATGAAAGTTGGTCTGAATGTTCATCTTGATGATATCTAGGTCAAATTCGAAACAGGGTCATGTGCGGTCAAAAACTAGGTCAGTAGGTCTAAAAATAGAAAAACCTTGTGACCTCTCTAGAGGCCATATATTTCACAAGATCTTCATGAAAGTTGGTCAGAACATTCACCTTGATGATATCTAGGTCAAGTTCGAAACTGGGTCACGTGCCTTCAAAAACTAGGTCAGTAGGTCAAATAATAGAAAAACCTTGTGACCTCTCTAAAGGCCATATTTTTCATGGGATCTGTATGAAAGTTGGTCTGAATGTTCATCTTGATGATTTCTAGGTCAAGTTCGAAACTGGGTCACGTGCCATCAAAAACTAGGTCAGTAGGTCTTGAAATAGAAAAACCTTGTGACCTTTCTAGAGGCCATATATTTCACAAGATCTTCATGAAAATTGGTCAGAACGTTCACCTTGATGATATCTAGGTCTAGTTCGAAACTGGCTCACGTGCCATCAAAAACTAGGTCAGTAGGTCTAAAAATAGAAAAACCTTGTTACCTTTCTAGAGGCCATATATTTCACAAGATCTTCATGAAAATTGGTCAGAACGTTCACCTTGATGATATCTAGGTCAAGTTCGAAACTGGGTCACGTGCCATCAAAAACTAGGTCAGTAGGTCAAATAATAGAAAAACCTTGTGACCTCTCTAAAGGCCATAATTTTCATGGGATCTGTGTGAAAGTTGGTCTGAATGGTCATCCTGATGATATCTAGGTCAAGTTCGAAACTGGGTCACGTGCGGGCAAAAACTAGGTCAGTAGGTCTAAAAATAGAAAAACCTTGTGACCTCTCTAGAGGCCATATATTTCATGAAATCTTCATGAAAATTTGTCATTATGTTCACCTTGATGATATCTAAGTCAAGTTCGAAAGTGGGTCACGTGCCATCAAAAGCTAGGTCAGCAGGTCAAATAATAGAGAAACCTTGTGACCTAACTAGAGGCCATATTTTCCATGGGATCTGTATGAAAGTTGTTCTGAATGTTCATCTTGATGATATCTAGGTCAGATTTGAAAGTGGGTCACGTGCCGTCAAAAACTAGGTCAGTAGGTCTAAAAATAGAAAAACCTTGTGACCTCTCTAAAGGCCATATTTTTCAATGGATCTTCATGAAAGTTGGTCTGAATGTTCATCTTGATGATATCTAGGTCAAATTCGAAACAGGGTCATGTGCGGTCAAAAACTAGGTCAGTAGGTCTAAAAATAGAAAAACCTTGTGACCTCTCTAGAGGCCATACTTGTGAATGGATATTCATAAAAATTGGTCAGAATGTTCACCTTGATGATATCTAAGTCAAGTTCGAAAGTGGGTCACGTGCCTTCAAAAAGTAGATCAGTAGGTCAAATAATGAAAAAACGTTGTGACCTCTCTAAAGGCCATATTTTTCATGGGATCTGTATGAAAGTTGGTCTGAATGTTTATCTTGATGATATCTAGGTCAAGTTTGAAACTGGGTCAACTGCGATCAAAAACTAGGTCAGTAGGTCTTGAAATAGAAAAACCTTGTGACCTCTCTAGTGGCCATACCCTTGAATGGATCTTCATGAAAATTGGTCAGAATGTTCACCTTGATGATATCTAGGTCAAGTTTGAAACTGGGTCACGTGCCTTAAAAAACTAGGTCAGTAGGTCAAATAATAGAAAAACCTTGTGACGTCTCTAGAGACCATATTTTTCAATGGATCTTCATGAAAATTGGTCAGAATTTTTATCTTTATAATATCTAGGTCAAGTTCAAAACTGGGTCACATGAGCTCAAAAACTAGGTCACTATGTCAAATAATAGTAAAAACGACGTCATACTCAAAACTGGATCATGTGGGAAGAGGTGAGCGATTCAGGACCATCATGGTCCTCTTGTTATATTTTTATATTCAGTGAACAGTTTGTAATGAAATGTTTTATTTATTTATAGGTATTTAATTTCATCTACTTCATTCACTAGACTTGATATCAAAGCACTGTCATGGAAGCAACAAAAGATGTTGTTTGTGAGAAGCTAGACCAAGTGTTGTTGGATTTTTTTGAAACTTTGTCACAACTATATCTTGAGCAGGCAAAGCTGGACCAGTCAATGAAATCTGGATACCTAAATATGTCTAGAGCAAGGTAAAATGTGCTAAGAAATAATGGTTACTTGTAAATTTTTAATTATTTTGTATTTTTTTAGTAAATATTCATGCTGTTGTGCCTGCTGTTTTTATTCTTTGAAATTTGTTCTTAGGGTAGTTCTTCACGTTTGGATCGAAATTATTTCTATAATGTAATTAATTTGATTAAACTCTGATTTTTGAGTCGGCTAAAGGCTGAAAGCCTTTTGACGAGTCCTTGCTATCCAACGATTCTCTAAATGGACCAAATAACACAGTGAAGGGATGTAGTTCCATTAGATTTCTCAAACTTCAAACAGTTCACTGCATGAATGAAGTTAAGTTGTGTCAATTCCCTTTGCTATGACCAATATACGATGTAAATTGTCATATTTATGACTTGTAATTGTGCAATTCTCGAATGTAACTCATTAAGCATAAATGTGCATTTTAAGAATTGCGCAGGCTTACAAAGCTTGGGTAACATCCAGCGAAAGACAAAAAATAGTTCCAGCAGGGCTTCAGATAAGATGCGTATTAGCGTAAATTACGTATAGAAATAATGCAAATACGCATGTCTAATAATTTCTAAGCGTATAAAAACGTATATAAAATTACTAGGGCTGTCATTGATTGGGTCTTAAGCATATCGACGATACCGATATATCAGAAGACAAATATCGACGATACATCGATATATCTATTATTTAGTTAGATTAACAGCCTATTTGTTCATATGCATACTATATACCTTCCTGTAAATGCTATATTTAGTTTTATTGCCTACTTTTCATATTACAGTTTGATTGTGTTGTATTTGTATTTATGAAATAAAAGAAATAAATAAAAATTAATAACATCATTAATTTTTATTTTGCCTCCACTCTTCTTTTGCATTTAGCCAAATTTTCAACTTTGTGAACTTAAGTTGTCTTTGAGGGTCTGAGTGTTTATCTGGACAGTTCTTTTCTCTCTGTAAAAAATCGATTTCTGAAAATGGGAATCGATAATCGATCGACAAAAAAATATCGTTGATACATCGATATCGTTTCTATCAATGACAGCCCTAAAAATTACAGAAACGCACACAGTGCTTTTTTAAAAACAAAATCTGAATCGTCTGGATGCGTTAGGTAACATAGCCGATCAGCCTTAATTCTCCCACATTGAACGTAAACACGCATCGTATGATTTCTATAAACTTTGCGTGGGTTGAATTTTGCAGTCAGTAAACGGATAAATTATCGGAAGAAGAAGCTCTTACTGGTTTGTTTAGTTACTACTGATATTAAAAATGATTTTAATTCTTATTTTTCGAGAAATAAACAAATCGGCGAAACATTAAATTGTATTTTCTTGTAGTTTTTGAAATCGAAAGTAGATCGTCTATGTTTGGCGAAACGAAAACAACTTTTTTATGAAAAGATTTAAATAAGAGGTAATTTAACCGTAAACTTCAATGTCAGATACTGCCAATTGCTGCTAAATGTCTTCATATCATCACAATTTGTAAAATATATTGTTCAAACTGGAGAAAAGTGTAATCGTATCCGGATATAATATTTTTGGTAAATATCGAGCTGTGTTAAGAAATTTTAAGAAAAAAAACTAAAAACAAACTGAAACTGGTAGACTATACTGTCAGTACATCAATCATTAGCCGACTCAGGCCATTCAGGCCTTTGATTCAAAACTATGGAATATACCTAGAAACCTCAGCAAATAAAACAGACAGGGTCATGTGTTTGATTTTTAGCTCACCTGTGCAATGCTCAGGTGAGTTTTTCTGATCGCTCGATGTCCGGCGTCCGTTGTCTGTCAACATTTAGCTTGTGTATGCGATAGAGGCTGTATTTTTCAACTGATCCTCATGAAATTTGGTCAGAATGATAACCTTGATGAATTCTAGGCCGAGTTCGAAAATGGGTCATCTGGGTTCAAAAACTAGGTCACTAGTTCAAATCAAAGGAAAACCTTGTGTATGCGACAGAGGCTTATTTTTCAATTAATCTTCATGAATTTTGATCAGAATGATTACCTTGATGAAATCTAGGTCGAGTTTGAAAATGGGTCATCTGGGGTCAAACACTAGGTCACTAGGTCAAATCAAAGAAAAACCTTGTGTATGCGATAGAGGCTGTATTTTTCAATTAATCTTCATGAATTTTGATCAGAATGATTGCCTTGATGAAATCTAGGTCAGGTTCGAATATGGGTCATCTGGGGTTAAAAACTAGGTCACTAGGTCAAATCAAAGGAAAAGCTTGTATATGCGATAGAGGCTGTATTTATCAATTGATCTTCCTGAAATTAAGTCAAAATGATAACCTTAATAAAGTCTAGATCGAATTTGAAAATGGGTCATCTTGGGTCAGAAAGTAGGTCACTAGGTCAAATCAAAGAAAAACCTTGTGTATGCGATAGAGGCTGTATTTTTCAATTAATCTTCATGAAATTTGGTCAGAATGATCGCATTGATGAACTCTAGGTCAAGTTTGAATATGGGTCATCTGGGATCAAAAATTAGGTCACTAGATCAAATCAAAGAAAAACTTTGTGTACGGGATAGAGGCTATATTTTTCAAATGAACTTCCTGAAATTAAGTCAGAATGATTGCCTTGATGAAATCTAGGTCCAATTTGAATATGGGTCATCTTGGATCAAAAAGTAGGTCACTAGGTGAAATCAAAGAAAAACCTTGTGTATGCGATAGAGGCTGTATATTTCAATTGTTCTTCCTTAAATTAAGTCAAAATGATTGCTTTGATAAAGTCTAGTTAAGATTGATTATCTTGGGTCAAAAAATAGGTCACTAGGTCAAATCAAAGAAAACCTTTCTGTATGCAATAGAGGCTGTATTTTTCAATTGATCTTCATGAAATTTGGTCAGAATGATTGCCTTGATGAAATCTAGGTCAAGTTCGAATATGGGTCATCTGGGTCAAAAAGTAGGTCACTAGGTTAAATCAAAGAAAAACCTTGTGTATGCGATAGAGGCTAATTTTTTTTCAACTGATCTTCATGAAATTTTGTCAGAATGATAGCCTTGATGAAATCTTGGTCAAGTTCGAATATGGCTCATCTGGGTCAAAAAGTAGGTCACTAGGTTAAATCAAAGAAAAACCTTGTGTATGCGATAGAGGCTAATTTTTTTTTTAACCGATCTTCATGAAATTTTGTCAGAATGATAGCCTTGATGAAATCTAGGTCAAGTATGAATATTGGTCATCTGGGTTTAAAAACTAGGTCACTAGGTCAAATGAAGAAAAACCCTTGTTTATGCAATAGGGGCTGCATTTTACACTGGATATTCATAAAACTTGGTCAGAATAGTTGCCTTGATGAAATCTAGGCCAAGTTCGAATATGGGTACTCTGGGGTTAAAAACTAGGTCACTAGGTCAAATCAAAGAAAACCCTTGTGTATGCGATAGAGGCTGTATTTTTCAATTGAACTTCATGAAATTTGGTCAGAATGATAGCCTTGATGAAATCTAGGTCAAGTTCGAATATGGGTCATCTGGGGTCAAAAACTAGGTCACAAGGTCAAATCAAAGAATACTTATACTCGAGATTTTTGCTCCAATTTTAATGATAATTGGTCAAATATTTTTTTCCATGAAATCATTAGGTCAGACATGTTTACACTGTTTAATATGTTGTGTTATTGTGTGTTTCTCAGGTGGACGACCTAAGGCCATCTTGGCCCTCTTGTTTGCTAGACTGATTTGAAAAATAGGAACCTCATGCAATACTATGGGAAAATCATAATTTTCATAATATTTTCGGGTATAGAAATTTTTCTACTATGTTGATTTTGATGAAATTTATTGCAGTTTTAAAAAAAGACATGACCTATAAAAATTGATGAAATAAAATGTATAGGTCCATTGTGCTTATTTTTAGCTCACCTGTCACATAGTGACAAGGTGAGCTTTTGTGATCACCCTTCGTCCGTCATTAGTCCGTCCGTCCGTACGTCAACAATTTCTTGTCTGCACGATAGTGGTTTCATTTATGATTTTATTTTAACCAAACTTGCACACAACTTGTATCACCATAAGATCTCGGTTCCTTTCTTGGACTGGCCAGATCCCATTATGGGTTCCAGAGTTATGGCCCCAGAAAGGGCCAAAATTAGCTATTTTGACCTTGCCTGCACAATAGCAGCTTTATTTATAATTTGATTTTTACCAAACTGGCACACAACTTGTATCACCATAAGATCTTGTTTCCTTTCTTGAACTGGCCAGATTCCAATATGGGTTCCAGAGTTATGGCCCCTGAAAGGGCCAGAATTAGCTATTTTGACCTTGTCTGCACAATAGCAGCTTCATTTATGATTTTATTTTAAGCAAACTTGCACACAACTTGTATCACCAAGATCTTGGTTCCTTTCTTCAACTGGCGAAATTCCATTATGGGTTCCAGAGTTATGGCCCCTGAAAGGGCCTGAATTAGCTAATTTGACCTTGTCTGCACAATAGCAGCTTAGTTTAAACATATTTTATTTCAGTAATACATGAAACATTTACAGAACAATTAATTAAGGAATTGGACAGAAAGCTATATCAGCTTACGGTTGTCCTCTCCTTCAATAGCAGCTTCATTTATGATTTGATTTTAATCAAATTTGCACAAAACTTGTGTCACCATAAGGTCTCGGTTCCTTTTTTAAACCGGCCAGATCCCTTAATGGGTTCCAGAGTTATGGCCCCTGAAAGGGCCAAAATTAGCTATTTTGACCTTGTCTGCACAATAGCAGCTTCATTTATGATTTGATTTTAACCAAACTTGCACACAACTTGTATTACCACAAGATCTTGGTTCCTTTCTTGAACTGGTCAGATTCCAACATGGGTTCCAGAGTTATGGCATCTTAAAGGTCCAAAATTGGCTATTTTGGCTTTTGCAGACATATAGAGACTTCATTTATGGTTTTATTTGATACAAACTTCCAAAATATCTTCAACAACAATAAATCTTGGATTTCATGACAAGTCAGATCCAATCGTAGGTTCTAGAGTTATTTTATATCTGATTACCTCCCCTGATTGTAATCAAAATGGATTTATATCAGTTAGTACTTATAGGACTTATTTGAAATTTCATTATTGTCATTAGTTGGACTGAGCCAATCAGGATAGTTAACTATGGACTGATTTTGTGTCAAATTACCTCCCTTTATTTCAAATTAAAATGGGTATATCTCCGTAACTATTGAAGATACTGATCTGAAATTTCATTTATGTCAACAGATTAATTTGGCAGATCCTTCTTTTGTTCACTTACAATAATTTTTTTTAACTACTTCCCTTTTACGCTACTATAAATAGCTTATTTTTAGTAACTTTTTTATTATTGGCCGTAGGGAAAAACCGAGACCACTTTTCTGTGGTACAACATGGATGGTACCTCCAATTTTTAGGTGTATTTTGACATATCTGTACCTTGTTACAATTTTTTTTCTTTTTGGTTAAATTTCTTTCCTTTGTTGTTCCTGTCCTTTGGACTTAGATATTTTTTCTGAGGACCTTCTTGTCCTCAAGTGCAATGATAACAGGTGAGCGATATAGGGCCATCATGGCCCTCTTGTTAGATATTTGACAATGGTTAAAGTAAACTGTACATTTCATGCTAATTTTAAGACATGATATGTTTTAATATCATATTTTGACTTTAGAAATATAGCAACAGAGCCGTTGTAATAAATTTACTCACAAGTTGCCATTAATTCATAAAATGATTTTCATATCAGTATACCGAATCTAGTCTTTATTCTACATTTTCCGGAAAAATGTTGTTACGCCATCACTTCTCGTTTTTCAAACGTGCAGAGCTACCGTTAAGTCCAGTTATACTATCAGATGCAGACAGTAACTGTTGTAAGGTTTTAAGTAAAACTATGTTTTATCCTTGCATATTTTTTCAACATTTATACCAGGGGGTGCGGGTGGTACATAATGACCGGGTGGTACATAATGACCAGTCTGCTAAAACTGTTAAATTGTGGTCAAAATTATAATATTTTCATACAGTCACAAAAAAAACAACAAGGACACTGCTGTGGCTGTTAATTAAAGACATACTGGTGGCGTGACTCTGTAAATTTAGATAACTGAAGTGTTATTTGATGCATCATCCATTATACAGGAATATTTTAGGACAATATAACATTCCTGACATTTGAAAAGTTAAATGCACAGGATATACATGTAGTCAACATTGATTTACTTTACATTACACTTTACCTGTGTTAAACTGCTTGACAATAAACAGCAAACAGCATCTCAAACTCAACAATTATAGAATTTCTAGTGGTTAACCATTACTGGTCAATCTGAAGTTATATTCATGGGGGACTAGTTTTCATGCTCTCATGGTAATACAAAAATCAGTCCCAAGCTTAGTACATTGTGCAACAAGCATATAAAAGTCAATGTCATTTTACCTTCAAGAAGAGAATTTTTGAAATTTATTTCTGAACGAGGTACCAGTTTTGATTAAAATCATCCACACAAAATGAAATTATTTTTCAGTATTAATGGAAGTGGGTCATCTCAAAGTGACAAGGTGAGCTTTTGTGATCGCGTGGTGTCCGTCGTCCGTCCGTGCGTGCGTCAGTGCGTCTGTGCGTCCGTAAACTTTTGCTTGTGACCACTCTAGAGGTCACATTTTTTGTGGGATCTTTATGAAAGTTGGTCAGAATGTTCATCTTGATGATATCTAGGTCAAGTTCGAAACTGGGTCACGTGCCTTCAAAAACTAGGTCAGTAGGTCTAAAAATAGAAAAACCTTGTGACCTCTCTAGAGGCCATATATTTCAAAAGATCATCATGAAAATTGGTCAGAATGTTCATCTTGATGATATCTAGGTCAAGTTCGAAACTGGGTCACATTCCATCAAAAACTAGGTCAGTAGGTCTAAAAATAGAAAAACCTTGTGACCTCTCTAGATGCCATATATTTCACAAGATCTTCATGAAAATTGGTCAGAACGTTCACCTTGATGATATCTAGGTCAAGTTCAAAACTGGGTCACGTGCCATCAAAAACTAGGTCAGTAGGTCAAATAATAGAAAAACCTTGTGACCTCTCTAAAGGCCATATTTTTCATGGGATCTGTATGAAAGTTGGTCTGAATGTTCATCTTGATGATATCTAGGTCAAGTTCGAAACTGGGTCATGTGCGGTCAAAAACTAGGTCAGTAGGTCTAACAAGAGGGCCAAGATGGCCCTAGGTCGCTCACCTAAGAAACACACCATAACAGTGTAAAACATGTTTGACCTAGTGATTTCATGGAAACAAATATTCTGACCAATTTTCATTAAGATTGGACCAAAAAATTGGTCTCTTGCGATAAAACAAGCATTTTCTTAGATATGACCTAGTTTTTGACCCTAGATGACCCATGTTCAAACTCGACCTAGATTTTATCAAGGCAATCATTCTGACCAAAATTCATGAAGATCAATTGAAAAATACAGCCTCTATCACATACACAAGTTTTTTCTTTGATTTGACCAAGTGACCTAGTTTTTGACCTCAGATGACCCATATTCAAATTCGACCTAGATTTCATTAAGGCAATCATCCTGACCAAATTTCATAAAAATCAATTGAAAAAAACAGTCTCTATCGCATACACAAGATTTTTCTTTAATTTGACCTAGTGACCTAGTTTTTGACCTCAGATAACCCATATTCAAACTCGACCTAGATTTCATCAAGGCAATCACTCTGACCAAATTTCATGAAGATCAATTGAAAACTACATCCTCTAGTGCCTACACAATGTTTTTCTTCGATTTGACCTAGTGACCTAGTTTTTGATCCCAGATGACCCATTTTCGAACTCGGCCTAGATTTTATCAAGGTAATCATTCTGGCTAAATTTCATGAAGATCAATTGAAAAATACAGCCTCTATCACATACACAAGTTTTTTCTTTGATTTGACCAAGTGACCTAGTTTTTGACCTCAGATGACCCATATTCAAATTCGACCTAGATTTCATTAAGGCAATCATCCTGACCAAATTTCATAAAAATCAATTGAAAAATACAGCCTCTATCGCATACCCAAGGTTTTTCCTTAATTTGACCTAGTGACCTAGTTTTTGACCCCAGATGACCCATTTTCGAACTCGGCCTAGATTTCATCAAGGTAATCATTCTGACCAAAATTCATGAAGATCAATTGAAAAATACCGCCTCTATCGCATACACAAGGTTTTTCTTTGATTTGACAAAGTGACCTAGTTTTTGACCCGAGATGACCCATTTTCGAACTCGGCCTAGATTTCATCAAGGCAATCATTCTGACCAATATTCATGAAGATCAATTGAAAAATACAGCCTCTATCGCATACACAACATTTTTCTTTGATTTGACCTAGTGACCTAGTTTTTAACCCGAGATGACCCATTTTCAAACTCGGCCTAGAATTCATCAAGGTTATCATTCTGACCAACATTCATGAAGAATAAATGAAAAGTACAGCCTCTATCACATACACAAGGTTTTTCTTTGATTTGACCTAGTGACCTAGTTTTTGACCCCAGATGACCCATTTTCGAACTCGGCCATAGATTCATCAAGGCAATCATTCTGACCAATATTCATGAAGATCAATTGAAAAATACAGCCTCTATCGCATACACAAAGGTTTTTCTTGATTTGACCTAGTGACCTAGTTTTTGAAACCCGAGATGACCCATTTTCGAACTCGGCCTAGATTTCATCAAGGTTATCATTCTGACCAATATTCATGAAGATTAATTGAAAAATACAGCCTCTATCGCATACACAAGGTTTTTTCTTTGATTTGACCTAGTGACCTAGTTTTTGACCCGAGATGACCCATTTTCGAACTCGGCCTAGATTTCATCAAGGTTATCATTCTGACCAATATTCATGAAGATTAATTGAAAAATACAGCCTCTATCGCATACACAAGCTAAATGTTGACAGACGACAGACGACGGACGACAGACGCCGGACATCGAGCGATCAGAAAAACTCACCTGAGCATTGCTCAGGTGAGCTAAAAATAGAAAAACCTTGTGACCTCTCTAGAGGCCATATTTTTCATGGGATCTGTATGAAAGTTGGTCTGAATGTTCATCTTGATGATATCTAGATCAAGTTTGAAAGTGGGTCACGTGCCGTCAAAAACTAGGTCAGTAGGTCAAATAATAGAAAAACCTTGTGACCTCTCTAGAGGCCATATTTTTCATGGGATCTGTATGAAAGTTGGTCTGAATGTTCATCTTGATGATATCTAGATCAAGTTCGAAAGTGGGTCACGTGCCATCAAAAACTAGGCCAGTAGGTCAAATAATAGAAAAACCTTGTGACCTCTCTAAAGGCCATATTTTTCATGGGATCTGTATGAAAGTTGGTCTGAATGTTTATCTTGATGATATATAGGTCAAGTTTGAAACTGGGTCAACTGCGATCAAAAACTAGGTCAGTAGGTCTTGAAATAGAAAAACATTGTGACCTCTCTAGAGGCCATACCCTTGAATGGATCTTCATGAAAATTGGTCAGAATGTTCACCTTGATGATATCTAGGTCAAGTTTGAAACTGGGTCACATGCCATCAAAAACTAGGTCAGTAGGTCAAATAATAAAAAAACCTTGTGACCTCTCTACAGGCCATACTTTTCATGGGATCTGTATGAACATTGGTCTGAATGTTCATATTGATGATATCTAGGTCAAGTTTGAAACTGGGTCAACTTCGGTCAAAAACTGGGTCAGTAGGTCTAAAAATAGAAAAACCTTGTGACCTCTCTAGAGGCCATATTTTTCATGGGATCTGTATGAAAGTTGGTCTGAATGTTCATCTTGATGATATCTAGATCAAGTTTGAAAGTGGGTCACGTGCCATCAAAAACTAGGTCAGTAGGTCAAATAATAGAAAAACCTTGTGACCTCTCTAGAGGCCATATTTTTCATGGGATCTGTATGAAAGTTGGTCTGAATGTTCATCTTGATGATATCTAGATCAAGTTCGAAAGTGGGTCACGTGCCGTCAAAAACTAGGCCAGTAGGTCAAATAATAGAAAAACCTTGTGACCTCTCTAAAGGCCATATTTTTCATGGGATCTGTATGAAAGTTGGTCTGAATGTTTATCTTGATGATATATAGGTCAAGTTTGAAACTGGGTCAACTGCGATCAAAAACTAGGTCAGTAGGTCTTGAAATAGAAAAACATTGTGACCTCTCTAGAGGCCATACCCTTGAATGGATCTTCATGAAAATTGGTCAGAATGTTCACCTTGATGATATCTAGGTCAAGTTTGAAACTGGGTCACATGCCATCAAAAACTAGGTCAGTAGGTCAAATAATAAAAAAACCTTGTGACCTCTCTACAGGCCATACTTTTCATGGGATCTGTATGAACATTGGTCTGAATGTTCATATTGATGATATCTAGGTCAAATTTGAAACTGGGTCAACTTCGGTCAAAAACTGGGTCAGTAGGTCTAAAATTAGAAAAATATTTTGACCTCTCTAGAGGCCATATTTTTCAATGGATCTTCATGAAAATTGATCTGAATGTTCACCTTGATGATATCTAGATCAGTTTCGAAACTGGGTCACGTGCGTCCAAAAACTAGGCCAGTAGGTATAAAAATAGAAAAACCTTGTGACCTCTCTAGAGGCCATATTTTTCATGA
>NW_026461901.1:0-16275 GCF_021730395.1 Mercenaria mercenaria
AAAATTTTGGGGGTGTATTAATTTTTTATTTCAAATAAACTTTTCTATTTAATTTTAAGTTTTTTTTCCTTCTTTGTTTATATAGGCAAATTTATCGATTTTCCGATAGACGATGTTACTAAAGTTGGTAATGCACTATGTTGGCTTTCTCATGGCGTGACTCTTATGGTTTGTATCGATAAATGGCCATTCTATATATTATTAGTATTACTTAGCCGCTCTAAGTATGTTGGCCTTTTTTTTTTAAACTGATGCCATTTTTTCTTTATGACTTAATATTTTTCTATTCTGTTTTCTTGCATTATCTGACCGAAAGTCGGAATTTAATGGTAGCAGGGGTTTTAAATACATTTTTCTGATAAAACAAAATTTTCTATTTTCGAATGCACTGTATGAAATTTTAAAAGTAATCTTTTGCAAATTTCGGCTGTTTTTGTATGATTTTGTGTACTATATTTACATAATATTCATTTTAAAATGCTCTAAAAATTCGAGTTATTTCTATTCTCTATCGATACTGAAAGTTTGAAGCGAAATTTTTAAATTTAAATGAATGCTCTTCACGCGTTTCTGGGGTATTTTGACGCCTATTTTCCTTGTAGGAGGCCAGATAAGAAAATTTTACCACAAAATATATTATTCAACCTTTGATCGAATGACTTGAAGGTCAGTGGTCAAAAATATTTTTGAGGGTCTGCACGTGTTTTATTGCACGGCATCAGAAAAAACAAACACTAGCACAAATTATTGATTGTAATTTTATAAAGAATCATGTAAGAATGATTATATGCTTACTGAAAGGAAGTGGGTAGGCGCCCCGGGAACTCGTACAGGACAGGTTGAGGTCCCGGTAATTAAAATGAATAGCGAGAGAGCTATATTTTTATCTTTAATATGCGATCGTACTTTTCCCGGTGTTAAAGAATTATAAATAAATCTGGTTCCTGTGACTGAAACCATTCAAATAATCGAGGAAAGTATGAAATCATTTTTTTTAAATCATCTCCTGTAAAACAAGTTCTGCTTTTGTAATACTTTGTTATGTTTTATTCACTTATATTTGTTTTCGCTGCGCTGCGTAGTTTTGACGTTTCCAGTCAAAACTAATCAATCGTAGGCCCAGCGAAATTTGAATTTTGTGACCAGTTGACAGATTACAGGTCGGCGCCTGGATTGATTCCAAAGATTGAGATTCATATTATCTAATTAAAGGGGACCGTATGCTAAAGCCCCCGGTGTTAATTTTGGAAAAATGTCTGGATTTTGGCTGGAGTTTTTTTGTTATTGTAATGTTTGAAATGTTTTACCCCCACCCCCCCCCCCCCCAACACACTCACTCACCACACTTAATTTTGTCTAAATTGCCATAATTATAAATAATTTGTGATTTATATTTAAATTATTTAATTTTAGCTATCCAGGGTAAGAGCCGCGAGTACTTACTTACACTCTGATACGGCCTAAGGAAAAACTGCCACAGTCATGAACTACATCTACACTCTACTTCTTTATTTTATTACCAGAAACTTTCAAAACTTTAAAACCCATATAAAACATAACATTTTTATACGTACGATTGATGTCAGGACAAGGTTATTATACGTTTACACGCCACGCCCTACTGCATAAATGTGTCATATCCTCGATAAATATGCTTATATATCTATATGTCCCTCGTATACTTTGATGTACGATACCGCTACGTTTTACTTATGTTTTTAAAAATGCTGTCAGTTTGTTATTTCTTGATGTTTTTCAGAATCTGTTTTTGTACTTTATAGCCTAAAGTCTATATTTAATGATCTATTGCGGTATTAATTACTTTAATAATGTATTAAAAAGTATTTACGATCGCGCTGTATGAAATTTGCGTTTGAAATTTTCAAAAGTCGCACGTTTCTCTGTGATTTTACTGATTTTAACAATTATTATTTTACTAAAAATGGATCTAGCAATCTAGCGATATGGGTCTTTAACGATACTGAATATTTCAGTATTTATGTTTTAATAAATGTTTACACGCGAATCTGTGTTACCGTAGTCTAAAATTACGCGTAAAAAAAATATTACTTAAAAATTTACCTGTTTTCATGCATTAGTGTTTGTTTCCATTGTGTGTAGATACAAATACATTACAATAACAATATTTTTTATTTAAGTCTCATCTTTTCATGACATTACATATACAGCCATTGTCATAAATTATTCATGAAAACCTTTCTAAAAGAACTTTGAGAGGGGACGATTTTTTTTAAAAACATACATGGATAATAATTAAAAACAAAAAAATTTATGTATTAAATTAAAATGGCTCTGTTAGTTTAGTATTCAAGGTTATTACTCTTCTAGAACTGGTGATGATCATATCAGATAATATACTTAAATGGTTTTATATGGACCCCCCTACATCAATAACAAAAATAATCAACTTTCAGTATCTGAATATTTCGTACTATACTTGTAACACTTTCAAAACCTTAATAGACCAAAAATTTATTTGATAAATACCCATTTTACCTAATCAAACGGTATGTCTCAATTTATTCCTTCCATTCCCCTTACAGCATTCTCAGCATTTAAATTACATTTTACAGTTGTCTAGACGTTTCTCATTCTGTTTCTCTTGATCAAAAGGATTTAAAAATACCAAGACAACACATTCTTGACTAGTTTGATCCTTTATGTTCTTCGTCAGAAATAACATCTTACAAAACAAACGACGTCAACGTCCGGTTGGACGCGAACGGGTTTTAAAACGTGACAAAAAGCGCAAATATAGAATTATTTGTATTATATATGTAATATAGATACGGTTCATTAATGTTACGGCGGGTATTTATCGAAAAACATTTTCTTCAATTGAAGCAGAGAAAAAATTAAAACCCCAACATTTTTCATGACAATTTTGAAGTATACATGGAAGAATAAGCGAGAATTAACGATTAGATCTACTTTTAATTATTATTAAATAGTAAAATAACAATAATTTAAAAGCTAACCGCACATATATAATTACAGAAACATCAAAAAATTAAAAACTTTCCTTCCCCTCGCATCAAAGACAAAAAAATGCAGTCAAAACGGCGGAAAAGGGAACCTTGAAGCTGTAATAAGGGGAGGTAATAAAAGGCAATAAAAATATCAATGCTGGAAAAATAGAGCCCGATATATTCTTAAACTTCTACAAAAAATTATTTTATTATTTTAAAGTTAGAAAATATATTAAAAACAATACTATACAGTGAAAATATTTATCCCTGTCAGGGTTATTTGAAAAAAGGTTAGTATATAAGACCCTATTAAATGTTATTGGTAACTGTAATCCTCATAGTAAACAGACGCTGGTGTTCATGCCAGAATGGGTGCACGGTATTTAACAGGTGCATCCTTGACGTTTCACGTACATAATCCGCTCTAAAATCATTATCAACAATGTCAATGGGTAAAACACTGAAATCATCTAAATTGTGATGAGTACTGTTGAAATGGGCAGCCACACCGCTGGCATATGCTGGATCGCTGAATTGTTAATGTCAATTTATGACTGATTCATACGGTGAGAAACTGTTGTCGTGTTTGACCACATATTGCATTTGCACTTTACAAGTTATGACATATAAGGACATCTTGATGATGTGCAGTCTGTATTAATTCTAAGTTTATACATTGTAGAATTAGAAGAACCTAAACGAATTCATCAGTTTCTACTATCTTGCTTCATTGTGCTACATCTAGGTCGGTAGCATTTGCTGGAAAACGGGCGCTGATGGGGGTAGGGGCTATGCAGAATATCTGACTTTTCAAGGATGTCTTTAAGTTTTTCCACGTTGGATGCTAACAAGGGTCTAGAGGGAATGCAACTGTTGGACTGAGACATTTGGCGATAGTTTAAAGAAATCACAGTATGTATGTATGATACGACCAATGTTAGGGTGGGAGGGATTATATTTCAGTAACAAAAAGGCACCAATATCAACATGTTTCAGAATCTTGTTATTGTATTTCAGAGCTTCGTCTTGTGTAGCATTATGCATCTTGTTAAATGCAGCATGCTATTACACTGTCGGGGTAATTTCTGGATTTGAAAAATTCACGTAGAGTGTCCTGAGATTTAGCAAATTGTTTTTCGGCAGTTATTAATTCGACGAATATCGCTTAGGCATGACTGTAAGGGAATACCGTCTTTACAAGTCTTTGGATGATTAGAGGAGTAGTGAAGGTATGAGGGATGTATAGTATTTTTACATGTACATTGGTGCATATGTTATTACTGGTATTTTCGTAGATCAACAATCCGGAAGGACAACATGTTTCGTTGAAAATTTCTACGAGAATTTAAATAGAGCTTTGTAATTCATTTAAGGCTTTAACAAAGCTATTCAATTCGTCAGTGATTGAGACAGATCATGAAACATCTATCCAGAATACCGAAGCCACAAAGTAGGTTTCAGCTGCTGGCTTTGTAAAAAGTCTTTGCTAAACTTACCACTGAACAATGTTGCATAGGTAGGGCGATGGGCTGCCCATGGACCGTCCCATTCGTTTGAATGTAATTATCACCATTGATCTGAAAATGGTTATTCTAAGTGTAAGGTTCAATAAAGTTACATATAACATTTCTACGGACAAACTAGTTATCAGGACCGACTCTTGTCCCTGTTTAAGGAAAAATCATGCAGGCTTCAATACCCTCATCATGTGGAATGTTCGTATATAGGGAGAGGTTAACGTCCAATGTCACCAAATAACTGTTGGATGATAAACTGCCAATTCTTAAGTTTTGAATGGAAATCCGTAGTTTCTTTGACATACGTAGGTAATGATTGGCATATGTGGTTTGCAATACAAAGTCTAGATATTTAGATATGTTTTCAGTAGGGGAATTGCATTGCAGATATATGGGCCTACCTGGATATTAATGGCAAAGAATGATCTTTACATATATGTAGTTGGGGTACTAAAATGTAAAAATGGGGTATACGTATCTTTTCTGGAAAAGTGTCAAATTCCTCTTTCAAAAATTTCTTCAATTCGGAAATTTTCATCCATACATTCAACATACATTACGTTTCACTGTTTCTGCAATATTGCTATCAAGTTTTTCGTAATACTTTATCTTTTATTCCCCTTATAATTATTTGAATGTTCAATCGCATCAAAGATGTCCAACCCCCCGGCCTTCGATAAATACTTTTCTTATCTAAAAGGACCAATTTTTTTTGCAGTGGTATTGTTTGTGACACTGTGACCATTGGTAATTTTATAATTCAATCTTACTGCTGACATAGATCTAATCCGATTCCATTGACTGAGAACTGATGATAACTGTTTAATATATACATCTTCCAACCAATATCCCCATTTACGCACATTTGGGGTTGTATTTTCCAACCCCCATAAAAATTCTTGCTGCCTATGTTCTTTTATTGCTGATATACAAGAAAGGTCTATCACCAAAATATGGCTGCTCCATACTGATAGTACTCCATACGTGCCTCATACAATTTTGAATAAGTCGAGAAGGAAGACAACCAAAAATTTTGTACTTTGAGATTAAAAGTCCTAAAGCACGGTTTGCTGAGTTTTAGCAAGTGTTTCGCCATAACATTAAAATCTAAATGCTCAGATAAATATAAACCCAAGTAAAACATAATGATTTCAACTTCTAAAACTTCTTCTCCACATTTAAAAATTCCTCATTGTACAAGGTTCGAAATGGTGAGTCTAAAATGTACAATTTTTTACTTATCATGGATTAACTTTTATACTAATTTTCATCACACCATTTTTGGAGTACGTCTAACATAAGTTGTAACTTATCTTCACAATCACTTATCAGTACTATGTCATCAGCTTAGAGGTGGATAGACACTTCTGACCATGAATATTGATCACACCAAGGTCAAGATTCTTAACTGCTGAGATCAAATCATTAATGTAAGATTAAAAGCATCGGTGAGAGGATACATCCGTTGCTTATGGCCACACCTTTACAGAGATCCAGTCTGTCTTTAGGCATTTAACCTAACACAACAATTTTACATTCTGATATCTGCTGTGGAAGAATTTAGGATAGGATTATAAAACAAAGCTTGCAAGTGTACTAACGATGAATGTTTCAAAAACTTCTGTGGCAACTCATTCAAACCCCACATTGCCTTATTGTTTTTCTTTGAATTTGTAGTGAAATAATTTCCTTCAACTGATATATGCATTTAAAAGGACATCATTTCCATTTTCAGGCTGAATTTCAAAATTTCTACCTTATGTGGAAGTTTACAGAATTTAAAAGCCCCTCAAAAATAGATTTCCATTTCCATGCACATCACTTTTCTGGCTTGAAAAAGAACCATCTATTTTAACTCAAATGGAAATTTTAACCCCTGTGTCCTAACCTATTTTACTATCTTCCTCCAAACTCACTTTGATTTGACCCGCCAGATTTTCTGTTTCCTTTGCTTTTCAAACAAATATCTACGTTTACTTTTCTGTACACATTTATCAAAAGCTTTTCTTTGGGCCCCTGGAAATCTATACGCTGTTTCTGTCGGATAGAACCATCTGAATTCAACATACGTTTCTCAGCCTTGCAAAGAGGATGTCCAAAGCTCAGCAGTCTTACATTCCACCAAGGCTTTTTGTTTTTACGTTTTTTATTATTACCTGATACCCTTATCATTCACGTTTTATGGTGACTAATTTACTTTTCATCTCAGTCTTAACAACAGTCACAGAACTGGTCATATACATCATTAAGGTCCCTTTGGTTCGATTCTTCCATCTCCAGTTTAGAGATGAAATTTTGTAAACACTGTGTTATTACTATTCATAAAATTCTACAGGAATATTCTTCTTTCATAAACTGTATGACTTTTTATGCCCTTATGTGTAGTTCTTTCATGTTCTGACCAAAAAAACCACACATAAATCATTTAAAAACTAAGGAACTATTTTTCGAAAGATGTGGTCTTCTACCACACCAATATTGGTCATATTTTTGTGAAATGATACATGCTCTCTAATATAATGGTTGTCTCTTTTTCATGTCGGGTCCCATACCCTTCACATTCCAAATATCAACATCTGATCTAAAAACGAACATTACGTGGCATTTTCTAGACTGTCTATTGTAATATTTCTGTTGTATACATCTCCCTGTTTCCTGTGAAAACTACTTCTATTTGGAAACCCTGAGTTTATTTTCTTGAGGTATGGTCATTCCGTCTACCAAGCATGACTCTATTTGTATCGCCACGATTATTACACTATTATCACCGCGATTTCTATCACCACGGTTTATTCACCGCGATAATTTTCGGCACTTTTACTGTTTATGTCTTCCACTACTTGCATGCCAATGCGACTAAAATTCTCTACTCGACGCCTTGATTCTGTAAACTCGCCTTTACCTAGAGTATCACATTTTTTTAATATTTTGCGTTCATGATACGCTGATGCTTTGGTATGTCATTTTTCAATAAACACATTTATAACCTCTTACACCCTTTCAGTCGCTTTTTGATTCCATAATTCTCGTTTTATCATCAGCGGATTTACACTGTGCTTTATCAAGCCCACTTTCCTGTCATTATGCTGAAATTTTTCTAAACTGCTTCTTCTATGACTACATCACGGATTTTGGAAACCCATCTTTGATTAAGCTATTCACTTCACTAATCATTGTTTTCACGTGATTTTTCTCATTTAGATTTCTTTATTACATTGTTTAATGCATCATAATCAGTCGGTATCTACGAGCGGGGAAGATCCTCTATTTTTTAAACTCGAGCTGAAGATCGTCTATATCCTCACCTAGTTCCTCTTTTTGGTGTTGTCACTGCTGTATTTCACTTATCTGTAAATTTTCCTGGTTATATGATGTCAAAAATTATCTTATTTTTTGCATGAAATGTTTGTTCTAATGTCAGCAAATGTCTTTTCACTACTATTTTTAGTTTCAGAATGCCCTGTATAACATCATGTTCTCATGGGATCACTTGTAACATAGAAAAGCCAACAGGATGTGCAGAGAGAGTTAACTGTACTGATCAGGCATATTGTCTTGATCATTATACCTGACATTTCCCTTTTGCATCTTTTCAATTTACTTTTTGATTTCTTCCTACCATTTTGCGGTTTTCTTCCCAACGTTGACGTCTGTATGTTTCCGGATCATCATCACTACTGGATTTTACTATGGTGGCGTCTTTCTAGTGCATGCTTTCTCCGGGTCCGGGCGTTGTTTATGACCACCATAGGTCCCTACTACTTATAGTATTAACTTCTGGCCGTAACTTAAATAAAATAGATTGTAATTTGTTATTTACTTTATCATGATTTTATTCTCTTTGTAATACAAGAAAAGGCTCCGCCATCTATAAGGATTTACTAGACCTATAGCCTGCCATGCATCGGGTTGTCTGGAGGTCAAGTAACCGGACATCTAGACCTCTGGGTCTAGAGGTCCGGTTTACCGGATCCCTGGCACTACACTTATTGAATGGCATGCGGCTAACAGTAAAAAAACTATTACCGAGGTTCATTAGAGCAGAGTCAAATTGTTTTTTGACTACTAACAATCAGAACGCGTGTAATTCACGCTGTAGAAGTAGTTTCACATTTTACTTCAGGTTTTGTCATTTAGTTTCGTTACAATATATTATTAAAATATACGCAACGTCAAATGCAAAAACAATCTTTACTGTGTTTTTATGTATTTGGAAGAGTGTAATATTTATTTTATGTTAAGCAATCCTGAAACGAAAAAAATAATTGACTACCTTAACGATCATAACCTCGCTTTGATAACGCGACATTATTCGGAAACAGTCCGCCCGAATACTATGGTAAAGACAAAATTTTAGGTTTGTAAGACAAGAAAAGTAAAAATGATGACGCACATAATTAATTATACAGTTAAAAAAAGGAGCAATATACAACATATAATTCTTTTTTTCCCCCCCGTTTTGGAATAAATATCTTGTATGATTTCAGGATTGTGACTTTGACAATAATCGTAGCATCAATTAAGGCGCCTTCCTCCATTTATTAGTCTTGGTAAGTGTAATGAAATTCAAATGGAGTGGAATAGTTTTCATATCGTACTCTACATACATCAAAAAATATTGTATGGTAATGTCCCGCAAAATTTAAAGTGCATTTGTTCAGAAACGTATATTGAGACAACAAAACCTGCATTAAATCATAGGATCCTCTCTCACTAATATTATCCGGCTTAAAGTGACACATAATAAGTTACGCTGTGATCGCGGCGGGGTATTTGTGACCTGAGGCGACGTGGCTTGCGCAAGTAAACGCGATGATTATCTTATTTGCCATTCGTGTTTGTACTAATACGTTAATTGCAGAGTGGTAATAGTATTGTTGAATTGATTTGCGATTTGAACTCATTTAAAACCTTGCAGTGATTAGCTTGCAATATGGCTGTCTTCTGCATAGTTTGGGAATAAAGTTTATGTCACAATGATTACATGTTACACATTCGACGGATTGATCGTTTGGTATCTGAGATAAGACATAATATTTTTAATAAGTAGTATGTTATGATTTTTTTAATTATAAGTTAGTATATTTCTAATTTAAGGATAATAATTCAGTTGGGATAGGATCGATCGCATGTCTCCAGCGTTTGGGTAGGGATATTGCTATAGCATATAATTTTATGTCAGGCTGGGTGTGTACTATGTGTATGGGGGGCTCTATGATCGAATGATTTTTATGCGGAGCGATCGTGCGACGCTGGCTTACTCATATTAATATTTAAGTAAAATACTGATTACAATCTTTGTTGTATACTGAATTACTTTATAAATTCAAAAGGCAGTGATCTTTTCATCTTTAAAGATGAGCTTATTACCATGAAGCCACTAATTAGTAACATTTGCAAAACTGAATTCCTGGTTAGAGCATCTATAAAATTTTTATAATTCATTTGCATTTTTTAGAAACGGATGGAGGGCATCCCTCTATGTCTTTTGTAGGTATTTAAATAATTCTTCGCCTTTATGGATGTATATTTACTTGATTTTTTGAACGTTTTTATTTTTTGAGTTCAAGTTTTAATCCCGAAAACGTTAATTTACGGTATAAGTTTTTAAAAACAATAATGATGTAATGTTATTTTACTAACAGACAACCGATGGATACATTGTTTTACATTCTCCATTATTTTATTGTTTTTCTTTATTTCTGTAACTCTTTAGCTTATTTTAATCATATATTTTGAAGAATAATTTAATACTTGAACAAATCTTTCATATTGACTAATTTTATGGTTGGAAACCTGGATTTCTTAGTAATGCTTGTATTTATTTACACATTATCTACCCACAGCATCCCATTGATACACTTTATTTTTAACCTATTCGAGGTAATACCTATTAATGTTCAGTGTCAATCTAGCTTTATACCTAACAGATACCATAAAATTTCGTATGCATAAAAATAGTTAATATGTTTGTACTTTTGAATGATAGTTGACAAGATAAATCACATTCCTTTCATTTACGATTATCCATAAATAATTGATGGGCCGTAACTACACTCCTAAATAAATAAATACGAGTTACGATAATAGACAATACACACACTTATTTCTGTTGATTTTGCCGAACTATAACGGGTTAATTACACCGGTTATGACATGCTAGAGGTGTTGACTTACCTTTTTGTCATTTGAACCTGATTGGTGACAAAATGACAACTTTATAAGCAGGGGAAGGTGGCTAGTTATTTCGGGCCAACGTAAGTTAGCTATTGTGCGTAAGGTATTTACCTCGCAGGTAATTGATATGTATTACATTTTAATGACTTTTTCATAGGTTGATATCAGATTTATCAACCCGAAAAGAGTTATTCAGAGCCGAAGGGTTGATAACTTTTAAGGGTTGATAAATCTTGATGATCAACTATGAAAAAGTCAATAATTGTTTTATTATATGCATAAATGTAATGTCAGTAGTGTTATTACAATTGTCAACGTTAATTAAAGAAATAAGGAATAAATTTTACCAAATCAGGTTTGTATTGGTTTTCCAATCACCTACTTTGATCTTTTTATATTTTTCTTTACTATTTATACCCAAGATAAGTTATATGATATGTACTCATTACTTTTCAAATTGTTTTCAGCTATAAGAGAAAACTAAAGATTACTGTCATGTTAATATTAATGGTAATCGACCGAGTAGGAGGTTATTCCTGAATATGAAAAAACTAGGGCGCACGTGAAAACGTTGAAAAACAGAGAGTGCGTAGAGTAGCGATGAGGTGTTTTTTCTTTTACACGTGCGCAGGTTTTTTCATATTCAGTAATACATGAACTACGAGAGTCAGTACCGACCTTACACAACTGGCGGACAACAAAGCACATGTCATCATGTTGACACAAAGAATACGATTCGATATCACAGGCTCTGGACATTTTTTGAATCTGTGTGGGTAGGGAAAAGATTTCTGAGGAATTTGACAAGTTACTGGAACAAAATTATTCCTGTGTAACAATACGGTAAACACTCTTACTTCATTTAAAAGATCTTAAGTTGGAAATCGCGCGTCACAATTTTCGCGTACAAGATTTCTGTAACAATCAAGCATAATGGCAAATGCTTTGTAGGACCACATTCGTAAACAGATCGCATTTGTAACAGAATTTCTACATATGCGAATAGCATTCTAACAGGTAAGATGTGGTTCGTGTGTGTTTGTCCAAACATGGGGGTTGATATGAGAAGCACATAATGTATCAGGTTGAGATTTTACTGTATATATTCAATCGGTGGTTGTTCATCGCAAATCAATAAATGAATGCCATTTGCACCATCAAAAGTTTAGCGTCGTCGAATATCAATGACGTCATAAAATTATTTGAACCGTAATATAGAAAATGAACCTTCGGGATTTCTTCGAGAATTTGCAACAGTGTGGGTCAGATCAGCCTGAGGCATCCGCGCATATTTGATCAGGGGCCCACACCGTTCGCTGTTAATTCAAGGTTTATTCTACTGAATATGAAATTTTTGACCTCTATTTCAGATGCAGATGCAATAAATGCCACAGGTCAGTCTAAATAGACTCTTTCTCGGAAATTCACAAAAAGGTCGAATGTCAATTTTCCCGTGACGTGGCTCATTTTTATTATCATATCTGCATCCACTGCCACTACCACTATAATATGATGATTACATCAGCTTAATTTACTGTTACCTCGAAAGCAGAAAAGTAGACCCAAATGCTTAGGTCACTGGATTCGTAACCCGGGTGGCGACATAGTTCAGTATTCCTGAATTCGTCACTTCAAAAATAAGCATCGATCACATTCGTCTCTAAAATTATCATAATGTGCTATTGCTACACATTAAAAGATGTCCGGACTATATGGATGTGGAGATTGGCTTTGATGCGCTTAGGGGAGCGCATTTACACGAGATTTTGGGCTCACATAAAATTTTCCATATTATAATTTTACTATAAATATAGATTTAAAAAAAATTATATCAACTCCTTAAAAGCTACAACGGCCATAGGCTGGTTTCAAGATAATTGTCCAAGAACAATTAAGAATGCCCCAAACAGGCACCATAGTATCTGGTCGTTATGGTTACAAAAGCCCTAATGTTAAACAGAAACAGAAGTTTCAAAATGTTACAATCTGAGCGCTCGATTCCTCAGTTTCTGCTTCGGGTACATTACATCGTTGGCAATGTCAAAGGTATTCTGAAATCCATGTCACAGGTGTTTTTATTAAAAAAACTGTAATCATTGTAAAATTACTAGTTTGTACGTAGTCACGTAAAAGTGGAACTTTTGTTTTCCTCTATCAAGCATAGTAACAAAATTTGAAGATTTATTCGGCTGTTTTATGTTCGTTGAAAGGTTGGAGGGTCACAGATTTACAATATTGGAAGGTTGATATGAAATAATTATGCGGATGGTGTCTTCTAATGAAATATGAAATATGAATTTCACGGATCACTGCTTGAACTGTTCAATATAGATACTATAGTGACAAGGTTTTAAAACAAAGTGCATTTTTATTTGTATGGTATTAAAATATATTCATCTTATAATACAGGGTTTTTGCTGTCTGAGAGGTCAAATCTTACAGGTCAGTGCTATAGTCCTATAGTTTGTAAAATGTTACAAATTTAATTTGTTGGACTGACAAAAAATAGAACTTGACTTCGCATTCAATGTGTTGTCCCTGGTAATCATAACTCTAGCTGCTAATAATCTTTGATTTGTGCAGTAGACTGTTACAATTGGACACTGTTTTTTGTACAATAAGGTAATGCCAATATTTGCTTTGCAACAGATCTATGTGGAGTCCATTTGAACACCCTTGGCTATGGGAACTCAATGCCTTTTTATCATAAGTTTATTAGTAGGGTTCGAATATGCACGTGCACAGGGTTAGTATCCTAATAGGTAAGTCCGGGTGGCACGTGCGATAGGTATGTAACCGGAATATGAACATACCTGTGCACGTGCGCAGGTTAGTAACCAAATATGAAATACCTCTGCACGTGGCAAATGCGGGTATTTCAAATGGCTTATTAACCTGGGCCATTAAACAACGAAGCAGTTGTGTAATAGCCATTATTTTTCCGGCGTTTTCCGTTGTTTACGTAATTATTTGTACCTGGATTACTAAAACAAATTACTTAGTATAGTAAGTTAACCGATGAAGTGGTAAGTGTCAGTCTTCCACACATATTATCTCGGGTTTCGGAAGTCATCAAATCATTTTAAAGCTGTAATGTGATGTTATCGTTATTGCTTTTAATTATATTTTTTTTATGAACATATTTTCATATTTTAATGATTTGTGTGACTCAGGTAGTATTTATTTTCTGAGAAAGTGTTGACCAGTATTGTCTTTTTATCTAAGACAGTAAAGACGCTTTTTAATCGACATTTATCGACCCAACGGTACTGGATAACAGAATTTCAGTAATAAATGGAAGATAAATTTTGATCGGAAATGTGAGAATTTTCCTGGTCTATTTTTTCTTACAGTTAAAGTTTGAAAAAAAGCAAGTTTTAATGCTTGATTAAAAGTTGCAATTTATGTATTGCAATTATGTATATGTAACATACGTAGAATTTAGTAGCCAGAGATCAGTTATTTGCTAATATGTTTATATGTGGTTAATTGGATATATTCAGTACTGTCTAAATAGGTTTTATATGGGTAATCGTAACAAATCAATCATTATGATATAATATAATGGAGATAGTTTATAATTAATGCGGTATAAACAGTAAGTTTCAGATTTTCAGATCAAGGCAGGTTAAGGTTTGACCAATCAGCTACCTGCACATGCAATATTATATAAGTTCTTTCGCTGTATTACGGAATACGGTTAATGACACATCAAAGGGCCGACACATACAATAAACGAGAACAGGAATACCAACAACAACGAAATGCAACGCGACGGACAACAATGTACAACGGAAATTATCTCATTGTCGCGCTTGGGTTTGGCAAAAAAAAAATGTTTACCGTAAAAATTGAGTGTTGCGACCACACGACAATGAACATCGTCACTCGAAATTTATTGCGCAAATGTAGCGGAATTGTCGCATGGTCGAAGTAATTTTAATGTAGGGCGGACACACGCAATCATCGCGGCACAAGACACGACGCTGGGACTACAACGTGGACGGTCGCAATGTACAAAGACACACGTTTATTTCAACATTTGAATGTATCTTGCCTGTAATCGCGACACACGGCATTAAACCGCGACACACGAAATGTACAACGACACAACAACATTAACCCACGACACACGGACATCAATGCGACACACAACGGGATTCAAGATTGATGATTCAAAGTTTAAAGTGGAATTATATTGCATTTTCAAGTAAAAATCAAGCATAAATAGATGTGTATGTAAAAAGGGATAGAGCGAAGGAAAATTATAGCTTTTTAACCCAACATACCAAACTTTCCGTTACCAGTACTAAAATTACTAAGTTTCCAGATATGACTTTTCTTAGTTGACTGGGGACAGTCTTTTTTAAAAAAAGCCAAACTGCAAGCAGAGTTGCTTTCCCTTCTACCTCCAGAAATTGCCATTTTTAGGTAAGGCGAAGATCATTGCGGCAGAAGATTGAATAAATATGTCTTATTTTATCCGTCCGATTTCTATATTTGTAAAGCTTCATCTTCAAATACTAGCGGCCCATTATCTGTTTATTTAACATATCTATTGCACAGGCAACCGGAACTTTGCTTTATAGAACACTCACCCAAACACTCTATGTGAGTTTTAGATGCGCATAATGCCACTTTAACGGGCAACGACACTCGACAGGAAATTGTCACATGTCGAGATAATTTAGGTCAGATGTTGTGAATATATTCCTTTTTTATTTTCAAGTATCTTAAGATATCTTATAACAGTACTTGCATTTGTAGAACTCTATTGAACTATTTATAAAAAGTATAGCGCAATGCTCCACGAAACCCTTAAGGGTCAATTCTGGCTTCAATCATGAGGTGCCATCGATGTAAAAAAAGAAAAAAATGCACGAAAAATACACCTTTATTTTTCCTACGAAAAAGGATTTTTACAATCAGTGTACTTAGCTCTAAAGCAAACACTTGGTGAATATCACTTACCTCTATGGTAAATTGCTTATGTAAGTTTTGTTCCGTCTGTATGATCTGCACGACTGCTATTGGGACTGTTTAATGCTAATCTGTTTTCGAAAAAAAATATTGCTCTCGCCGGCGCATTGTATTGTAAAAAGCGTTAAAGTAAGGTATCCAGACTGCATTTCTTTTAATTAGTAGTTGAAAATATTGTCTAATCGAATTATGAAAACAATTTTCTTCTCAGACGGGGACACGCCCGTCGGGAAATTTGCTTAACTTTGCCACTTTTGGGCTTAAAATATTAGCCGTTTAAATGAGGAAAAGTGCTTATAAATTATTTTTTAGGGGTAAATAAACTGCAAATAAAAATTGTTTTGCTAGAAAGTGACAAAATCTGAGACTTATGACAAAAATACAACATCTGTCTCGTCCGTCTGTATGTAATTTAGTAGAAAGCTGTATTTCCGTACTTTTCGCACGGAAAATGTCCGTGTTTTATTTCTAACGTGATCTCACATAACTTACGAAGTTCGCAGTTACAATACTATGTAGTTAAAAGTGGACTTGGAAATAAATGTTCAGTTAACAATGATACAGCCTCTATGGTTTTATATCAAATAATTACTTTCCAATGGGGATCGATT
>NW_026461902.1:0-69499 GCF_021730395.1 Mercenaria mercenaria
CATTCAGTATTCAAAATTAACAATAATCAATCTTAAAGAAGTTATTTTTATTTCTGTTGTTTTTCGAATTTGCAAGTTATTTTATTTGACATTATCAAAGTAGCCGATTGGTCCAATAAACGTAAATTTGATAGAAAGGGGAGAGGGGGGTAGCGGGGAGGGGTGTTTTACACTTACACTCCTTTATCTGTTCTAATTTTTGCGGATTAAAGTTTATCATATTATTTAATTCACAGATAATGACTTCTTTGCGCGGTACATTTTCGATATGAAAAATGAGACCAGATGAAAATCATAAAAAAAAAAATTAGGAATTTTATTATCAGGCATTTTCCTTCGGTGGTGTAGTTATAGTCCTGCAGTTGATTCATATCTTACGAATTTTGCTTTTTTTGTAACTACACTTTCATTTCTTTTTAAAAGGAAATGTCCATTAAGTTCCAAATATATAGCTAAACATATATTCTTATAGATTTTATAGATACTAGATATCACGTGAAAATGTTTATTTTTTTATTCACAAAACAGCTCCGCCACGTGATATATTTATCCGTATGCGTTCTTTGTTATGGCATTTGATGAATGAAAGCATTAATGTATATCACATCAGCTTCAGTAACTTTTATTATCCACCATAATTAGGGGATACTCTCGAATTTAAGTTACGGTCTTGATTACCCAGGTGACTTATGTTTTATTATGACCTAATATTACGCCATGATTTCCGGTATATCACTTAAAATAGCAACCTCAGTGACATGGAGCCGCGACATGTCATTCAAGGCGGAAAAAATGTATATAACAACTATTTATTGTTGTGGTAAAAATAGATATTATGAAAAAAAAAAAGAACTTTTAAACGTAAGTAATAAGTTTTATATTTGTATGATGTGTGGGAAAAAAAACTGGAAATGCTTATTCTTTTCTGACGAAAATAAGAATAAAGCAGACTTTTCAAGTAAGATTTGTTTAATTAACACACATGTCTTTAATCAAATAATATAGTATGATAAATTACTTGAATGAAAATATTTTTATAATGACAAAATAATTCGTAATATGATGATAATTTTATGTAGGATTTCTTATGGTTGAGAGTTCTTTTGCCACACGTAAAGAGCGCATGCGCGTTAAAATCAAAACATCCGCCCGTAAGCATAGTTACCAATTACTTGTGTAAAATCATCTACTAGTATACCAAATTTTAGGTTGATGCAAGACTTCCAGTTGTGAAACATAAGTGATCGATTTAGGCCATTATAACACTCCGATTTAAAGGAAAACGTATCTCATGCGTTGTACATCTCCAGCACATGATATCTGAACTCGAGGGCACGACATCTTATCTCGAGAGAATGACATTTTACCTCGAGCGCGAGACATTTTACTTTGATGGCATTTTATGTCTCATTTCGAGATGTGAACATCTTTTATTATACTTATTTTTGGTCTACAATGAAAAAATCCCATTACCCGAGAAAGAGATATTTTGCCTATCGAAAACTTTTTCAACCTTTATACAATGTAACACGTGACTAAGCGAAAGTGACCGTTAGGTCATGTGACCACGCTGATATTTAGAATCTCATATTAGGGCAATTAACTGCTTCATTGCTTTATACCAATAAAAGAAATTGTTCTTTGTTACATATAAAATTCAGCTACTTCAGAACAATTTTGTTACAGTTTTAGATGTTTACTCTGACGTAGCCCTATTTTCCACAAGATATCCATACATTTGCTTCGAGAAAACGAAAAGAAAAAGGGATGTTGAATACCTGTAGTATGCCGTGAAATGCAAGTCAACTGAAATAAGGTACCTTCATTTCGCCGCACTTCAGAAAGCGGTCCGCAGAATATGCACTCTACTTTCAAGTAAACAACTCGAAATCATGCAATACTAGCATGAAAAGTGTACTATTTTATGTAAATTCATTTCACAAGTGAATGCCCATTTGGCCCCTGATTTACGCGCAAATGCGCGAAAAACGGAAAATCGAGGATCTATTTATCAGGAACTTCTTTCGACTACTTCATGGAAGCACATTATTGTCCAAATAACTGCTATATAACCTCATCGTTTAGCCAAATGGTTGCCTCCCTTGTACACATAATTATAGTAGTAACGTCACTATTTAGTGTGTACACAGGCAATATCCGCGCTAAAGATAAAACTGTTAAATTAAATCAATTAAAAACATTTTAAAACATCTTGTACAGAAGTTTTTTCGGTATAATAAAACAAATACTGTATGGCAGCGTATGTGACACTGGTATTGTCAACCTCGAAACAGAATGTCACCACGCGGCATTCGCCTTGGTTGACATTCTGCCCTCGGGTTGACAAATTCAATTTCACACACACTGCTGTATGATATTTATATACGATTGTCGACATCTATCTCGACCGTTTGACATTATATTTTGAGCGCAAGACATCTTAGTTCAATCACACAACATCCCATCATGAGAGCATGACATTTTAACTCCAGCACCGACATGTTAATTCGAACGCACGAAATCACGTCTCGATCACTTTACACCTTATATCTACTGAAAATGTATGATATATGCGTTATAGCAAGAGCTTGCCACCGAGGGATCACACTCGAAAATGTTGATAGACAACCAATGGCAAACTGATTGACATGCAAGAAGTGTAAACTGCACCGATCTTATAAACGCCTGTGCCTTTGCACAAATGAGACTTTATTCTGTCCATGAAGTATTCCGGTGTACCAGCGAAGCTGTGGAAAACGAATGATTTCCTGCCAAGTGATCGCGGGTTTTAATTCTGTGTTGAAATTTTAGTAAATGTCATAAGGCGGCTATCCAACTGAATATAATGTGTTGTCCTCATTGCACTATTTCAAATACCGGGCGGGGTACCTTGATATTTTGCATATCTTTATTTTCGTGGCATTGCCTCCTAGTATCACATTATCATTCTACCTTTCCAAATTGATCCCTTAGTCATCTACCCTCACCCCGCAAATCAATTTCTGTTCCCCTTAAAATTTCTTCTTTACTACATTTTAGATTCCTGTATCATTATTAATAATAACAATATTATCATTATTCATCCATTCCTTTCCCAACCTTTACCCCATCCATCCCTACCACACGCCCCAAATACACGACATTACCATCCCGTATCATTTAAGTGGAAACTTTAACATCTCCCTGTCACAAACACTGTCCCTATTTCAAAATAATTTCACTTTTTTCTTGCGTGACCCTCTATCAAAACAGCCAACTATAAAGGCAAGGTGAGCAAGGTCCTCGTCTTTCAATAAGTACAAGGAAGTAGAAAATTATTAGTTACACTGCTTGTTGGTGACAGGATACGGGATATACGCTGTCGAGGAAATCCATATCAGACGAGAGCGAAGCTAAGCTCTCGCCTGGTATGGATTTCCTCGACAGCGTATATCCCGTATCCTGTCACCAAGAAGCAGTGTAACGATTTTATCTTGCCGACTACCTTTTACATGCTCGCTATACTAATTTACATAATCTTTATATTAATAAAGCTACTTACAGTGCAGACTGGAATCCTGAAATCTTCCCTGGTTTCCATGCTTTGATTATAGTTGATTAACACCAACCATAAAATGAAAAATGGACTGTCTTTTGACAGAATCACAAAACACAGAAGCTCATTTATACAGGTTATGAACTGGGTTTTGAAGAACTTAAAATTACGTTCCATCTTTTGAAAAATCATCAGATTATAGACGATTTCAGAAATGTCTTAAAACTTCCGCTTTACTCCCGTTTCCTGTTAATTCCTTTATCTTGCAGGTATATTAAATGATCCTACAAAAAAACTGCTGTCTTACAAATGTGTTAATTCCTTTGCTTTACGATGATTTTGCTAAAACAACATTTCAACCTGTCAAGGTCAATCGCGGCCGTGCCATACAGAGTTACTGTTATTCTATATAATTTCCACTCGCTTCACGAACCTAAATTAGGTAGGAAAAATAAGAGCGGCAAGAAAACACTATTTTTTTTTATCTCGGAAATGATATCTATAATTTGCGCTTATAATCTGACTTGTTTTAATTACCCTAGCGATACGGCAGCCATTTTGTTTTTAATCAAAATTCATATCTGTCATGTACTAGCAGGATATGGAACATATCCTGTCTCCACGTGACGTCTGTTGACCAATAGAAATGCAAGAATCTTGTAGGAGGCGAGATAAAGATAATTATACATGTTAAGACTGCTGTCGTCAGAAAGTATCATGTAATAGAATGTATAAACTTCCATCGGACTAAAGTTAATACCACATTATTTTACTATTGGAAGATCCAAGCCTATTACATAATTGATTATGAATACATGTCCTTAGTTTTCAATAGGCATTGTTTGACATTAAAAGTTCATACTACGATATATATCTGTGTACAAATTATTGCAACATTTAAGGTCAAAAGTGCAATTTATAGTGGCAGATGATTTTGCGGCAACACGTTTGCTAACGGTGGATGCAACATTTAATTTCATTCTTGCGACGTTTAACTGTACTTGCGACACTTAACTCTAGTGCGAAAGTAAATGGTGCTAAAGTAAGTTAGCGTATGTTTTGGGCCGTATGTAAAAAGGCAGGATACGTCAGTTCTTCAGTAAAAAATCATATACCGGCAGATGTGTTCTCATTCGTTATATAGCACATTCTAACACGACCCGATTTATTTCCATACTAAACAAAGAAGATTGAAACTGTTAATTATTATTAAAAAACACATACAGATCGTACGTCAGAATCATTACGCCAAGCGTAACGTCATAACGGTGCGCTGTTAAAGAAAATCACATGGAGCACGCAAATATTTAGAGAATATCTTGAAAAATGTAGACAGAAATCTTTATTAACTTGCTAAACTCGAAAGTATAACATCTCAAATTTCTTGCCCTGTGTGGCTGCGTTTCTTTAGTAAAGCGCCGTTGAACGTGTTTATCATGGTGATGATGATGATGATGATAATAATAATAATGATGATGATAATAATGATAATAACTTGGTCATGCCTAAAAACCAACTTAAATACTAATGATTCCCAGCAGAACGTGTAGGACATAGCTCGATTTGTCAACTAGAGGTTTACCTTGACATTCATAAACAACAATTTAAGAGCTCTATCTCTCCGCAAAAATAGTTTCTGTGTTTAAGTATTGTCATTTAATAATAATTTCATATAAATACAACTAAAATTGCACCGATGCACTTAAACTTCGCTTGCCTGACACGTTAAACTTCCGAACAAATGCTAGCTATCTGCCTTCGATAGGTATCCCTAAATTAAATGTACGACAGTGACGTAATAATAATGCGGGGTCACTGACGGCGGCAAGAACGACATTATAAGCCAGTGGGTGACTTTCTACGGGCTCATTTAGTAACATAGCATATGTTGCACAAAGATTATGTGATACATATTTTTCTTTTCGTTATTATAAATTGATGTATTCACAATCATTTCCAGAAAGCTTAAGTACGTCAATGTTCGCAATTAAATTTAGATAAAGATTGAAAGAAAACTTTAAAGCGCTAAACCTTTTTATTCGGATTTCTTTTCTTTTCTTGCGCGGCTTAGATTATCCAAGCCTGAAAAAATCCTCGAGTCACATATAACATCAAAGATTAAGATACTGTGATAATAATTAATATCGTATTTCATATTAAACGAAAGAAATATATATATTGTTCTAAACAGAACAAGTATGTGTCATATGATCACCGTTATATAATATTACAATTACATTTCATCACTTTTTATTCATTAAAACAAGGAAGTAAAATACTACTCCTTGCCACTGAAAATCAGTTAGCATTTATCCAAACAATAGTGAAATAATCTTTGTAGCAAGATTCTGTGCTTGTCGATTTAAATGTGCCAACATAGGAAATCTAAAATCTTCTCTGTTTCTCTTGTATTGTATTTCATAATCACTAAAATTATCGAACTTCCTTTAAAAAATAACCTAATTGCCATGGCAAAATAAAAAAAACTTGAGTTATCGATATGAAACAACATATTTCTACCAATACATTCGTTTGGAGACACATCAAGAAATGTCTTGATGAGCTCTTGCCGCTGATAACAAACATCATAAATACATCAATGGAATTAGGTTATGTACCAAAAGAGTTTAAAAGTGCTAGGATAAGACCCCTGCTTAAGAAACCAGGTCTTGAACCAAACATTCTCAAAAACTACAGGCCTGTATCTAACCTCCCTTTCATTTCAAAAATCTTAGAAAAGGTAGTAGATGCGCGTCTTGAGTGGCACTTGAGTGAAAATGAGCTACATGAGGGACTGCAGTCTGCTTACAGAAAGTTTCATTCAACTGAGTCGGCTTTGATAAAGGTACAGAATAACATCCTCACATCTCTCGATCAAAACTCTGTAACAGTCCTCGTGCTACTCGATCTTTCTGCGGCTTTCGACACGATTGATCACCAAACACTGTAACACCGGCTCGAACATCATTTTGGAGTCACAGACAAAGCACTTGCATGGATGTCATCATATCTTAGTGACCGCTATCAAACTGTATGCGTTGATGGTGAGTTGTCGACGCCTACGTTGATGAAATACAGTGTGCCCCAGGGATCAGTGCTTGGTCCAAAGAACTATATCATGTACACTAAACCCGTGGGTGCCATATGCAGACGTCATGGACTTCTTCATCATTTCTACGCTGATGACTCTCAATTATACCTATCTTTTAAGCCGATAGAGGCTGTGGCCAGAGTGAAGCTTTGCGCCGCATTGAGAGCTGTCTGACTGAATTGTCTCGTGGATGAATTCCAACATGCTGAAGCTCAATGCTGACAAAAACTGAGGTAATGCTATTGACATCAAAACGTAACTCCAAGTACATTGATGACGTTTCTGTGAAGGTCGGTGATTCTGTGATAAAATCCACGAAATGTGTTAGGAATCTTGGAACAGTATTTGACAGCGGTATGGATATGGAACAACAAGTCAACTCGGTGTGCCGGGCTGGATATGCACAACTTCGCAGAATAGGTCACATCAGACGGTATCTTACCAGTGATGCCACAAAAACCCTTATAAACAGCCTGGTTACTTCACGGTTAGACTACTGTAATGCCTTGTTAAGTGGTATACCAAACAGCACACTTAACAAGTTGCAACATGTCCGGAACACTGCAGCTCGCGTAATCACTAAGACGCCCCGTCGCAATCATATAACACCGGTTCTGAAGGAGCTTCACTGGTTGCCAGTGAAATACAGGGTGCAGTACAAGGTTCTGACCCACACCTTTAAGGCGTTACACAATCAGTCCCCTGCTATATTAGGGATATGCTAGAAGTGTATTAAACGGTCAGGACCCTAAGATTCGCAAGACACGCTGTCACTGGTTATGCCAAAATCTAATACCATGTGTATGGCAATCGCAGCTTTTCGTGCACTGCTCCAAAGCTTTGGAACTCTCTTCCTGTCAAGATCAGGGAAGCTGACACGCTAGCTGCTTTCAAAAGCTGCTCAAAACCCACTTCTTTGTACAATATTTTGTTAACTGACCGATACATTTATTTTTTTTTTATCTTGTTTTTTTTTTTTTTTTTTTTTGTTTTCATTCATGATTTTTGTTAATGTGGAATGCATTATCTTTGTATACGTATTTGTTTGTATTTTTGCAATTTATTCTGTAAAGCACTTTTGAACGTGTACAAGTGCATGAAAAGAGTGCTGTATAAATGTGGTATAATATAATATATAATATATATAGTTAAAATTACTTTTTATTAAAAATTAAAAAAAATGTAACAGTGAGCACAATGCCCAACTTTATAGTGCTGCTTCACTAGAATATCACGCCGTAAAATCGTGATATGATACCCTACCAAGTAACATTATACTGACACCGGGCTGACAAGTCCTAGGACTACCGTCTTGAGTGCCAAGTGAGGAAGCTTCTAATACCATTTTTACGTCTTTGGTATAACGCCACCGGGCATCGAACCTATAACCGGTTCCGCTGGTGTGTGACTTTCTACGGGTTTTGCAAAATGCCCATTTTTGTAACATAGCACATGTTGCACAAAAATATGTGCAAGGGAAATCTGATACACATTTTTCCTATTTGTCATTAAAAATGCTTAAGTACCTAAATGCAGATCAAGAATATAAAAACAAACTTTAAAGCGCTAAACATTTTTTGTTCGGATATTTTTTGCTGGGCTTAGATTATCCAAGCCTGCTAAAATTCTGGAGTCATATATAACATCAAATATCAGGATACTATGATAATAACTAATATTGTATTTCATAAACGAAAGAAACTTGCTTATTAGATAAATAGATATGTTCTGTAATTTAAGTAATATGTGTATTGTTCTAAATAGAAAAAATATATGGCACACGGTCACTGTTATGTAATATTACACATACATTTCATACATTTCATTCATTAAAACAAGGAAGTAAAAAACTACTTCTTGCCGCTGAAAATCAATCAGCATTTATCCCAGTAATGGTGAAACAATCTATGTAGCAAGATTCTGTTCTTGCTGATTTAAATGTGCCAAGAAATCTAAAATCTTCTCTGTTGCTCCCAGTATTTTATTTCATAATCACTAAAATTATCAAACTTCCTTTAAAATATTTGAAAAAAAAAATATTTGCCATGCCAAAATCATGCCATGGCAAAGTTGCCATGGCAGAAACTTGCCATGGCAAAATTAAAAAAAAACTAAGTTATCGATATGAAAGAACATGTTTCTACCAACACATTCGTTTGGAAATAGTTAAAATCACTTTTTAAGAAAAATAAAAAAAATTTGCCATGGCAAAATCATGTATTTTCTTGCCATGGCAAAATAAAACCGCTTTTGCCATGGCAAATGTAATTTTCTCGTACTGATTAACAAAAAACTAGTAATGATATCATATCAGAACATACTAACTTTAAAAATGGTGGGTTAATGTAACAATTTAAGGCAATTTTCGTTTTTGTAAAGCGCGTATAAATATGGGCTGAATTTGCCAAATACCGGCGTGGCAAAAAGAAACCAGCGGCTATAATAAGTTCTTTCTTCTGCGGGTTTAATATACAGTATATATATTTTTCAAAAATGAGATGGATTAAGTGCCGTGTGGCGGCTGTAAAAAGTCTCCCAGTACTAGGATTCAATGTTGTTATATTTTCTGGTCCTTTAGGATCATGGAGTTCATTCAACATACGTGTAATAGAGTTCCGCTTAAGCTGGTGCTAGGGGGCGTGAGAGGTGTTGCACATTTTATTACCTCTCATGAACAGACTCAATCAAACCGAGTCTGCTATGTTTCTTCTTGGTTGCATTCTTTGCTTCCAAAGGATCTTTTTATAGATTTTATTAAATTTCTGCGTACCTTACTTTTGTGGTGTCTGTCTTCTCACGTTGATGGGATCTATTTCTGCGGTTTTGTATTCAACGATTGTTGCATTTATTTCAAACCGGATTAAAATGGCGGCTTGTATTTTCTGCGATTTTCAAATATGCAGTCTTATTGTCTTGTGCAAAAACTGCAGAAGATTAATTTCTCAAGCGCGATGAGAATTGTTGCAGGTTTTTTTATATATACGATCATGCAAAACAGACACGAAAAAAAGTACTTATACGATATTTTTAACGCATGTGACCAGACGAAAATAATGGTGGGAAGAAAAGTGCCTCATAACCGTTTTTTTCACAAATTTGAGTTGAATCTGGATGGATGAATGACCGTTTCCATTCCGTTTAAGTTCCGTTACCTCATGTACGATTTTAGACCCGGCCGTTTGGAAAATTGATTCAAGCATATATTTATTTTACACAAGAATTACTTGTATGAAGGAATATTTAGTTCTATAAACACCATTAATAACAAGTTGAATATAAATGCCTTTAAAGTATATCTACCTATTTTATTTTAAATATGTACCCGGGCCAAATACCAAATTGGACCCTGCCGCTTGATTTTTCAATTAATAAATAAAAAAGAGAGTTTTACTGGTTTCTGAACTTTTGTATATCTTTTGCAAATTAAACCAGATAAAATGTTTTCAATAGCATGAAAAATGTCTGTATTAGAGCGTCTAAACTTGCCCACCCTCACGCGCAAAATGAGCCAAAATTTACAATTTTTCTCTACAAGATAAAGAATATAAAGTAAATCTGTTTTATAGATTTCTAGCGTAATTTAATATATTCCGTCATTAGGAATGATATCAGGACAGTTCGCATCATTTTGCGAAAATGAAATGTCACATCTCCCTATTTGCATATTTCATTAGGTCCACACACTCTAAACGTCACCTGAATGACGAAATGCCAAATATGCACTATGATGGTTAATCAGGGCTGTTATATTTCGATCTTCTCAGATCGTTCAACACGACTTTTATAGCTTTGGGTATTGTATAATCACCCCTTGGATATGGTACCTGCTTTTTAATTTTGTCTTTTGACAGTTCCTGTCATACGCAGGCTCCATAACCTCAGATCCCCTTTCTAAATTCCAGTTTGTTTAGTTCTGCCCATTGTTTTTTCGTTTAGGGCAAACCCTTTACTTTTTTGGGGGACCAAACGACGCTCTGCATGGAATTACACGCCTCAACACGTGTATCTTTGAACGGAGGTCTCTAAATTGCTTCTTGTACTTTTACCATGTGTAAATGTTGAGTTCTGCTCAACCCGGGGCTAGAGGGCGTGGACGGTAGCATGCATTTTCACAACCGTCCATGAAAAGGCTAAATCAAACCGAGTTTGCAACATTTTCGTTTTTGTCGTGTTGGGCGATCTGTGAAGTTCCCACTTTTCTCTATTTTATTATCACAGCAGCGTTGTTTGTGCCGTGTGGCGGCCGTAAAAAGTCTCCACGTACATTCAATCTGGGCTGTTATATTTCGATCTTCTCAGATCGTTCAGCACGACTTTTATGTCATGTTACTAGTACTGTTTTGTTTCTCAACATAACCATTTCGGCCTGAGTGGTTCCAATACTTCTGGTTTCATAGCTTTGGGTATTGTATAATCACCCCTTGGATATGGTGTCTGCTTTTTAATTTTGTCTTTTGACAGTTCCTGTGATACCAGGCTCCATAACCTCAGATCACCTTTTCTAAATTCAAGTTTGTTTAGTTCTGCCCATTGGCAAACCAACCCTTTACTTTATCTGGGGACCAAACGCCGCTCTTCATGGAGTAAGTAAACTTATTGATGCATTACATGTGTGAATAGGTATACATGTATAAGTGACCGGTCAGTTTTATTACAGTGGTTCAGGTAGTTATTTATTATATGTACCTGTATGTATAGTTCTGCTATAAGCGATGGCAGATAGTTATGTTCTGCATTACATTAATACTAAGAAAAGTCATTTTATCAATGCCGTAGGATAAGTACCAGTGGCACAGATAACATTTGAGCTACGCCATGAGAAACAGATGGCATATTTAAATACTGCTAGACACGAAAACAAACTAAAAGGTCCATCCAAGTTTCAGGTGGATTTTTTATGCAGCGACCTGAATACATTTTTATTACATGTTTAAGCCAAATGAGTCGTGCCATGAGAAAACCAACATAGTGCAATTGTGACCAGCATGGATCCAGACCAACCTGCGCATCTGCGCCGACTAGTCAGGATCTATGCTATTCGCTAATGGTTGGTCTAATTCCGATAGGCTTTGAAAGCGTCCAGCATGGATCCTGACCAGACTGCGCAGTTGCGCAGGCTAGTCTAGAACCATGCTGGTCGCAAAGCCACTATGTTGGTTTTCTTATGGCACGGCTCATTTGGCTTAAACCTGTAATAAAAATGTATCTAGGTCTATTTTCAAAAAATCCACCTGAAATTCGACTGGATTTTATAGTTCGTTTTCGCGTCTAGCCGTATTTATATATGCCATCTGCATGGAAAGCGACTTGACACAATACTTTCGTGACATCATACTGAATGTGAAACCGCCACTGATATGACCTGCCATGAAGCTATTCTTCTTGATCTATGCATCACAGGCATATAAGCATATCAATCAGAAATGAAAAATATATAAGAAATACAAGAAAAATAAAATGGAAAACAAACTACATCCTCATCGTTAGTGCCTGCGCGTTGTGTGTGGTGTGTGTGGGGGGGGGGGGGGGGGGGGGGGAACTGCAGAAGATTACCCGGTGTGTTGCAAGTAAGTTAAAGCACATATTAGTCAATGTACTGCAACAAACAGCCAGGATAACCCGATAAAAATTAACCCGACGAATAGTAATGATTTCTCAGTATTTGCTTCTTTCACTACTTTACATGAATAAATGCCTATGTGTACCCTTTCAAACATTTGTAAAGTATTTGACTTACAAAAAGATGTAAAAATATGTGACTATCAATTTATTAAAAATGAATATAAAAAGTATTGGTTACTTTACATTTGGGAACACCCTGTAGTTATATTTTGTTTAAAAGTACTGTTCCGCCCCTTGCATCAACACAATAGTCACAGAAAATATGTATAATCAATATCTACATATGCTGGCCAAATATGGTTTTGATGCACGGGTGGGAACAATGTTTTATAAAGAAAAAACACTTTCTATATCTATATAACAGGATATGTAATTCTATTTAGAACAAAAATCACGTTCTATTAAACAAATATTGAAAATTTGACTTTAAGAAATAATCGCAAAAATGTATTTTGATGGCATATGTAATTAAATACTTATTTCTTAGTAGTGTATTTTTCACTCTTGGCGTAGGCAAATTCATAAAGAAAGTGTCCGAAGTCCTTTGTGGGAATCCTCTTTTCAAAAAGCATCA
Source organism: Mercenaria mercenaria (assembly GCF_021730395.1). Lineage (NCBI taxonomy): Eukaryota > Metazoa > Mollusca > Bivalvia > Venerida > Veneridae > Mercenaria > Mercenaria mercenaria. The sequence continues at coordinate 12,823 of NW_026461902.1, forward strand.
TAGATAATCAATTGAATACAGAATCTTATAACAGACATCTGGCTCTTGTATTCTACATTTCTACTAAAGAAGCTTGAATTTTATGTACATGCTTTAGTTTTTCATGTCAGTTCGAAAGTAACAGAATGATTAATTTTCCTCATGAAAGGAAAGCTTTTTCTCTCTTCGGTCAGAACTGTCAATACCTGATAGGTTGAGAAATATATGAAACTGTGCTCTGCATAACACTTTGAGGTAGTTTGGCTTCAAACATGTTCCACATTAACTGTGGATAATCAAATGTCGATTATGTCTTTTCAGAGCATTTCAGACAAGACTAATAAACCTTACAATCATTTCCCTAGGGAAAGTTTCCAGAAATGACTGGCTTTTTGTTCCTGTGCAACTACATAATATTGTTTATAAAATTAAGGTTTTAATATCTTTGTATATCTTCAGTCTAGTGTCTAGTTAATGGCTTCAATAATTTACTTTTCTCTGCTCATTGACAATACAATGATAGATGATTTACTTGTTGCAGTTCCACTTTAAATACCAAAGTCGGATATCATATGTTCCGGTAGTTATTATATCTTGATTTGAATTGTATCAGTAAAAGAATAAGGAACAAACATCCAATTAGGATTAGCCAGGTTTAATGCAAGAAACAATGAAGCGAAATAAGTACCTAAATAAGTAATAAGAAGTCATTTTTATTAAGGATACAATTCGAAATAATTATAGATTATATACATTGTACACTGTCAGCGTTGATTTAGGTCGATCCATTGGAATGTTTATTTACACACATATATAAACATTATACCATGGGAATTCGTAGCACATAATCCTGAAACGAATGTTTTTCGTGTTAAACCTTGTGCTTCCACAGATAATAACCAGGATGTTTATTTACAAGATTCTTATCATTACTTCTAACCAACGGACACAAGCTTATGTTCCCAAAATGTAAACAAAATAAGAAAATCAACTGAAATTTTTTTGTAAATTAGGGCGCCAATATAAATTAAATTAATAAGAAAGTGCTAACTACAATAAACGCACTGGAAAGCTATTTCGGATAAAATACATCGGTTTTAGCGGACATTATTTATGCAGAATTACAGGAAATCGTTATTTGTTCTGGTCTTTTCTGAGCATGGATATTTTTCGGAAGGTTTGTATCCCTACATGTATATGTAATTAGATACTATTTCTAGTAAATTTAAATGGAAAGTTTGTTTTCCGTAAAATATTTTAGAATGAAGTATGTATCGCTTTGGTATTTAAATGTTCATTATTTATTTGTTCTGATATGTTGTTCAACAAGTAGTATTTGTTACTTTGTGATTTGTGAAAGGTGAACTGTTAAATTTCAGAGTTCGCATGCTAGTTCCCACATACTGGATTCAGATTCATTGGCAATGGAGGCCTTGTGTACTATGCAATACAAAGGTAAGAAATTACAACTAGTGTTCGTTTGATGCAAATAAGAATTGTGCTTGTATAACAATTTCAAATAAAGAAGTAAAGAAAATATGGAGAAAAATATGAATTAAAATATTCTTAACTTAGCTTCACTTTTTTTTCAGATCGACAAAACAATTCTAGCGTCTAAATGTACTAATTAACTAGATAGATTAACAGTGTAAGTAAAGGTCATACCAGAGAAAACAATATTGCCTTATTAGCTATATACAACACTTACAAACCGATTCTATCACTGTTATGAGAAGTTAACATCAAGTGATAAAATCAAATATATATTGTGTTTCATCTATAATAGTGAAAGTTACAGTGTATGGTTTTTAATCTAATTCAAAGTACTGTTAAATCAATGTATGCATGAACTTGGCAATATTATGTTTACATAGACTATAAGGGCGATTGTTGGTATTTTCAAATTTGGTTGCGTTATCTATTATGCCTTATCTGAAATGTTAACAAAATATAATGTATTATGATATTACGTATACGGAAAAATATTTCCGTATACGCCCGTATATTAGGAGTATACGGAATGCGTACACTCCCGTATACGGAACCATTTTCCGCAGTGTCACTTCAAACCATTTGCCCCTCATCGATGTGGGCTCGAAACCTCATTTGGGGCGTAGAAAGTTTCACGTGAGGAAGCCATCCAGCTGGCTTACGGAAGGTCGGTGGTTCTACCCAGGTGCCCGCTCGTGATGAAATTGTGCACGGAGGGACACCTGGGGTCTTCCTCCACCATTAAAGCTAGAAAGTCGCCATATGACCTAAAATTGTGTCGGTGCGACGTTAGACCCAACAAAATAGATAAATTAATAAATAAATTCTAACTTTTCACATACTTCTAGAACAGAGTGTTATAAAATACTAGAATAAAATGGATGTATGTTATTTTCGCGTTTGCGCAGAAGTTCATTGAAGAATATCTCAGTTTACATTATTTTCAAACAATAAACATCTTTTACATTCTTTTCAAACAATAGACATCTTTTAGTAAAGAACTTGGCGTCTAATTAAAACATCAAGCATACTTCCTCAAATATGGAAGAAAAAAAAGGTGGCGTAGTTTGATAATATTGGAATCTTGATATATGTGTTTTGTTTAAAAATACGATATAATTAAAACATACACATGTGGAAGCTTTATATGTATTTGGTGCAACTCAATACAGTTGCCGATAACACACGAGTCAATAAACTTCTGGAGCATGAAATACAAATACCAGATAGGCAGAGTTGTAAAAATGATTACTCAACTGGATTTATTCATTTAAGATTTAAATGTGTAGTCCAGTTTTTCCATTACAAGATCTAAAAAAACATACATGGTACAAAAATATAGCTGCTGTCTTCAAAACGAATTTCTTCCAGAATTTTATACACAAGTCAAAGGATATTTCCTGTATTGTAATCTCTGTGTTATTTCGTTCCAACATTTTCATGATGAACACCAAGCTATACATGTATTTTTAATAATATATTGATGTGAGTATTCTGTTCTAATTGTATTATAATCATTGTTACAGAAAACTACATTCATGTGTCAACATTTGCTGTTATTAACAGGGATATATACAGATCATTGTGGATTATAAAAAAAAGTAAGTAAAATGTCTTCCTCCTTTATATTACAGATTCTGTTGATTGACTTTTGTCCAAAAATAACTTGACATTCACAAATTTTATTCAGGTATGTAATAGATGATAAAAAATGGCGTTTTGTCATTTTATTCAAAACGTTCATACTTTTGTAATTAATAAAATTTTAAAGCTGGTTTTGAACACTGCTCCGAAAATTTCTTTCACAATTTATACAATAAATGTTTGCATTAAAAGAATGAAAGTGTGATAGGTGGTAGGAAATCATGCAGTCATATATTAAAGAAAACAGGAATTCTCAAGCGTATAAATTGTCTTTATAAATATATTATATAAGGGCTAAGGTATGTATTTTGGAAGTTAATACCCATGAATTCATCAGAGCCTATGCATCAAAACAGCTGTATTATTCTTACAACCGCGCATGATGAAACTGTGTTAAAGTAACTACTTTTCTTTAAAAAAATCATATTTAATATTATGTTTTATTACTTTCAGGTTGGATCTTTAAAAGCGGCCACGTTACCTAACTGGAATAGTGTTTTGAAGGAGACGTATTTTCGTATTACTTTGAATATTACGAATATATAGGCATTTGTTTTCGTTATGTGAAATGATAACGTTTCTCGAAAATGTCAGGACGGAAACATTCAATAATTACATTCTAACCATATCAAGTTGTGTAAGATGTGCAAACAGTGACAAAGAATCATGATGGAATATATTGAAAATCGTGTAATCTTTCACAATTTGTAACTATTTCTATGATGACTAATGGCAATACATGCAAACAACATGTATTTTGTCTGTTTTCAGAAAGTTAAATGCAAAAGGAATTGTATTCTTTTTAACACAGTATCAGTTTCCTTGGACATTCAGATTTTCTTCTGTCAGATTTCAATTGTTTTGTAACGGCTTATCGTAATTCGGATAGCAAAATTGACACACACTATTTATTTCCTCTGTTTATAGTTATATAATTCAGATAGTAAAGTCAATGCTCTTTTTCTACTGCCTGCTCTCAAATGGTGTTTATCTGAATTTGGATAGCAAACGTAACGCACAGTTTCTCTACTGTTCGGTTCCAGATCGTTTTACGCTGTTGCTTAGGCGAATTCGAATAACAAGGATAATACATACACATGATCTATTTCATATATTCCTGATGAAATGCAAAACTTATAGTTATTTCAATTCAGATAGCCAAGTCAATGCTAGGTTTTTTGAACTGCATAATTGCTTATCTGAATTTGGATAGCAAACACAAAACACAATTTTTATTCTGTCAAACTTTAGATAGTCAATATTGTTTGGACTTGTCTGAATTCGGATAATAATACTATCTCACAATTTGGTCAAGTGTATTTACTTGTTGGTTTGATGATCAGGTACAAGGTTTCTTTCGTAAATTATCGTATTTGGTAAAGTGTATTTTCGCTTAGGACAGTGTAGCATAATGAATATTGGATTTAACCTGACAGTATTTTGTATTTGTATAATTAATATAAAATGAATTGAAGTTAATCATAGTCTGCCTTTTATCTGTTTTCGGATAGAGCAGTTTTCTTATACATATTTAAATATGTGGTTTCCTGTTCCCCGTTTGAGGTGTCTTGTATTTAATACATATTCATGATCATTAAAGTTATGCAACAAATACTTGTTCTTTTTGTGATATTCTGATAAGTTCTCGATAAATCAAGCATTTTGACAGTTTGAATACAATTGGAACGTGTTTGACTTTAAACTTAGTGATTATGATTTATCAAAGTCCACACCAGAAGAAACATTACCATAACTCTTATTTGAATGTCGACCTTGTCATGACCATATCGTGATAAAGTAAAGGATTTTCTTAATATCAGAGCTATTGACTTGAAACTTAGAAAAATTGCTTCATGATTTAAGGTTGCAATGTACTTGTATTTAATTTCTTTTACGTTTGTATCTGTTGATATGTTTATTTATTTGTTATTTCAGGAGAAACAGAAGACATTCGTTTTGGTAAGTCGTCCTAGTCAGTAAAATCAACAGTGCAATTGTTTTAATAAAATCACTATAAAAAATTATGATGCATGTTTCAATTATCTGTGAGTAACAGATTGAATTGAACGATTAAAATCCAGTATGAAAATCCATGCACATTGCAGTAAAATGCCGAACATTTACTGTTTGGCTACCTTATTGGGTCTACTAAATTAGATAAAACGTGTAATTAGTTTTATTTTACATGTAATGGGGTTAGGGTTAGGGTTGTTTAAAATCGTGTTTTGAAATCTAAGGGTTACAGTTCCAGGAGAAAAGTGCATTTTCACATTGACTTTCCGAAGTGAAAGTATCACTACTGGACTCTAATCGGCGACAGTTAAAATACTTGTTAAAGCCAAATATCTTTGTCTCTATCAAAGCTTTTGACTTTAAAGTAATTATTATCTATCAAAGTCCACACCAGAGTAAATAATTACCACAGCTATGATTTGAAGGTTGACTTTGGTGAGACCCTGTATTAATAGAGAATTGTTAGGTGAAATTTTGTGATAAAGTCAAATATCTCTCTTACTATCGGATCTGTTGACTTGAAACTTACAAAAGTTATTAACTATCAAAGTATTCACCCGAAGGAACAATCACTTTATAATTTTGGGTAGTTTGGGCTAAATTTAAAATTGTCTATGGATAACAGTCGGAGTTTGATTATTATAATAAAATATAAAAATCCATGCATATTTCCGTACAAAATACAAACATTTATCTTTAAGCTACATTATCAAGTCTACTGAATTAATTTAGATAAAACGTCTATTGGACTTTATTTTACAAATTAATTTAGATAAAGCGTCTTTATTCTACAAATATTGGGTATCCGTATAAAACGTGCCTTGAAATCTGAGTGTTAAGGCGTCAGAAACAGTAAACGATTTTTACACCGACCTTTCGAAGTAAAAGTAGATTTACTGGATTCGAAGCGGCGTTGGTGTCGCTGTCACCCTTGCCGTTTGTTAAATTTTGTACCAAATACCTCTATTACTGTGAAAGCTACTGACTTTAAACTTAAAGTAATTATTAACTATTACAGTCTATACCAGGAGAAATAATCACCACAATTCTGATTTATATGTTGACCTTGTTATGATCCTTCTTTAACTGCAAAATAATACAATGCGTCGAGGTCATCGATCCAGGCCTTTGTGACAATACTGGTAATATGTCACAGGATTACTACGCAGTTTACTTCAACGCCTGTACCGCAAAACAGTTTTACCGAAAGAGTTCAAAAGTGCTAGGAAAAGACCCCTGCTTAAGAAACTAGGTCTTGAACCAAACATTCTCAAAAATAACAGGTCTGTGACCAACCTCCCTTTTATTTCAACTATCTTAGAAAAGATAGTAGATGTGCGTTTTTAGCAGCACTTGCGTGAAAATAAGCTACACGAGGAACTGCAGTTTGCTTACAGAAATGTTCATTCAACTGAGTAGGCTTTGATAATAGTACAGAATGACATTCTCACATATCTCGATCAAAATTCTGTAACAGTCCTCGATATGTCTGCAGCTTTTGACATGATTGACCACCAAACTTGATTTACAGAAGGCATTCGATACCGTCAGCCATTCGATTCTTTTGATGAAATTAAAGGCGTTAGGTCTTAACACTCCTTCTGTAACCTGGTTTTCCTCATATCTTACAGATAGGCACCAGTTAGTTGATATTTCTGGTACTATGTCCTCAAAAGCAAATATTACCTGTGGTGTGCCACAAGGGTCAATATTAGGCCCCTCGCTGTTTTTAATTCATGTCAATGACATGCCAGCAGTAATAAAACATAAGTTATTACTATATGCAGATGATTCTGCAATTTCTTATTTCAGCCAAACCTAAGTCAGATATTTAAAGGCTTCTCAGTCTGGATTTGCAAAGTGTTAGTCAATGGCTCGTTGGTAACAAACTTTCCTTGCACCTTGGAAAAACTGAGTCCATACTGTTTGGGTCTTAGCAAAAGTTAAAATCTAACACCCAACTAGATATTTCCTGCAGTGGTCAAACGATTGCTAGCAAGTCATCTGTCAAATATCTTGGAGCTACCATAGATCAAAGTTTAACTTTTGTTTTCATGGCTAGGGCGGTTATACAAAAGGCTAATGCTAGGTTGAAATTTCTATACAGAAAGAGTGAATTTCTCACTCAGCACACAAAACGACTTCTGGTTATGTCCCTTATACAGTGTCATTTTGACTATGCCTCCTCTGCCTGGTTTAATAGCTTAACTGAAGAGCTAAAACACAAGTTACAGTTTACTCAAAACAAACTAGTCAGATTTATTTTAAATCTTCATCCTAGGTCACACATTGATAAAGTTCATTTTAAAAATCTTAACTGGCTTCCAGTGTCTAGCAGAGTCAATCAGAATATCCTATGTCATGTTTTTTAAATTTATGTTAATCAAGCATATCCTATATGGGTGAACAATTTATTCCAGCTGACCACGTGCACAATTATCCTACCAGATTCAGAGTTAATGCCAGCTCTAGAAATAAAATTTCTAATGGAGATATTCCATTTTCTGATAATAAGCGTTTTGCAATTCAAAAAGTTAAAGGTTTTGGAAAAAACTCTTTTGCATACATTGGCTGTACTATAATACTATGACTGTATCGTTATTGTAATTAATAAGATTTTGATTTTAACTATTTTCTAAACTTGAAATCATATTCATTTTCTTTAAAGTAGCTAGACTTTAGTAAAGGCGAGACTAATTTAAGGGTCAGCAAGTTTAGATAAAGCATGACAAGTTCCACCGTGGTATCTATTCGACGTGCAGATATCTATCCTTATTATAAGATGTTACTGGATTGCTTTCCTTAAATATACCTTGTTAGAATATATTATATACTAATTCCACTAAGGTGGCATGAGAAATGGTCAGCAGTTGACACATCATCCTTAACGGTTTTGCTATATAACTCTTGTCTCATTGACAGACTGATATGTGGGTTTAGTATGTAGGATGGGAGAGCACCTTAGCTGGGCAGCACTTTTGCTGCAGAGCGCCTCAGCTTTCGAACAGAGCTGTAAGATGATGGGTGTCTCTCAGTTTTGGCATTTAAGATTCTAAATTATAATTATTTTATTAAACTTATTTAATTTCAAAGGACTATTTTGGAACTATGGATAAATTAATTTAAGAAAGATAGAATCATTTATTTTAAATGTGCATCTAGAGAGAGAGTTTTTATGTATTAATTAATTCAGGATAATTTCGGGATTTGGAATTAATAAATCATATTTAAAGAACTTTGTACCTCATGTTTTTATGTACTAAATAAAATCCACTATACGATCGACTAACGAACTATATATAAAACGGCTGATAGGGGTACAGTACCTTGTGGAACGGTTTGTCTCAGTATTTGAGGGACTGCACATCTTTGTCGAGTTTCAAACTAAAACTAAGGGAGCACATGTTTAATGTAATGTAAAGTTGTTTTATTTTTTAAGTTTTTAATGTAGAAGTATCATTTCTAAGTTTCAGTATTACTATTGTTTACTATGTGATAGGTTTATTTCCTGCTTTGGTTAGCGGAGCATTGCGTGTTCTGCTAGTAGTCTTAAATTTCGTTCTAGTCAATTTTGGTTTAGTCATGGCATTTTTATGTACTTTTATGAGATTAGGTGATTAACTTGCAACCTCATTTGTTGATACATTTTTATTACCAATTTATTGTTATATTATCCTGTAAGAGTCTTAATATAAATCCTTTAGTTGTCATTTTGTGCAATGATTGCTTGATATTACCCAGTATTTCAGTATTTTTTTTTTTGATAAGTTTGAGTCTTTCGTATTTGCCTGTGATATGTCTTCCTATGTCATACCCTATTATATGCCAAGGACCACAATGGAAATAAGGGATTCTTCTATCTCTTTTTTGTGTCATCCTTTGCTATGTAATGTTCATGACATGGTTGTATTTAACAAACATTTTGTTCATTGTTGTTTGTATGTTTTATATGGTGCCATGAAATTGTACATTGTATGCAGAAATAAATCTATCTATCTATCTATCTATCTATCTATCTATCAAACACTGTTACACCGATTCAAACATCAGTTTGGAGTCACAGACAAAGCACTAGCATGGATGACATCATAACGCTAGCAAATTGTGAGCGTTGATGGTGTGTTGTCGACACCTATGTTGATGAAATACAGTGTGCCCCAGGGATCAGTGCTTGGTCCAAAGAACTATTTCATATACACTAAACCCGTGGGTGCCATATGCAGACGACAAGGACTTCTTCGTCATTTCTACGCCGATGACTCTCTGTTTTACATATCCTTTAAGCCGATAGAGGCTGTGGCTAGAAGTGAGGTTTAGCGCTTCATTGAGAGCTGTCTGGCTGAAATTATCTTGTGGATGCATTGCAACATGCTGAAGCCCAATGTTGATAAAAACGTAGGTAATGTTATTCACATTCAAGTACATTGATGACGTCTATGTGAAGGCCGGTGACTCCGTAATAAAATAAACAAAATGTGTTAGAAATTTTGGTGCAGTACTTGACAACAATATGGATATGGAACAACAAATCAACTCTGTGTGCCGGGCTGGATACGCACAATTTCGCAGAATAGGTCACATCAGATGATATCTTACCAGTGATGCCATACAGATTTTTATCAACAGCATGGGTACTTCACGGTTGGACTACTGTAATGCCTTAACAAGTTGCAACATGTCCAGAACACAGCAGCTCGCGTTTTTACTACGACGCCCCGTCGCAATCATACAATACCGGTTCTGATGGAGCTCCATTGGTTGCCAGGGAAATATATGGTGCAGTACAAGGTTCTAATCCAAACCTTTAAGGCTTTACACAATCAGTCCCCTGCCTATATTATTGATATGACAGAAGTGGATAAACCTGTCAGAAACCTACGATTACAAGACACGCTGTCACTGGTTATGCCAAAAATTAAAACTATGATGTATGGCTATCGAAGCTTTTTGTGCACTGCTCCAAAGCTTTAGAAGTCCCTTCTCGTCAAAATCAGGCAAGCTTTCACGCTCGCTGCTTTGAAAAGCCTGCTACAAACCCACCTCTTTGTACAATATTTTGTTAACTGACCGATACATTGACAGATGATTTTTTTCTTCTTCCTCATAAAATAGCGTAGAACATTATTTTATATTAGGGTCACTTAAATATTTTAAATTTGAATGAAAGTTTATCTTCTTTAATTTATACATTTTACATTTATGATTTTTGTTTATGTGGAATTTTTCATTTTGTATGTACATGTGTATATGTTTGTATTTTTGAATCTTTCTGTGAAGCATTTTTGAACGCGTACATGTGCATGAAAAGAGTGCTATAAGAGTCTGGTATAATAATAATAATATTATTATTATTATTAATAACTGAGAATTGCTTGGATAATGTTTGTGATAAAGTAAAATATCTCCCTAATTATCAAAGCTGTTGGCTTGAAACTTACAAATTTAAAGTTGATTACTGTGAAATTCTAAAACCGGAATAACAATCCGCATAACTATGAACTGGATTTTGACAAGGTCAGGTCAATTTTCAAAATTAGAAAATTCTTTGGTTGAAATTCAGCAAAGTGTTAACTGAGAAAGCTGTACGAGGGGCATTTCAAAAGTAATGCAACTAATTATCGTGCGGCCTCGTCTTGCACGGGATTTTCTTGAAAATTGTACCGATATAGCGAGACATCCATTCTCTACACAGACATACCAAATTTACAAGTGTACACGCAGTATTATCGCTAATACAGTGATAAACGCAACATTGATACTATAGTAAAATGGTTGGCAAGAGAAGTGTAAAGGCAGCTGAAATTCGAGGTTATATAAAGACTCGATGCCAGCTTGGCGTATCAGCGAAGGAGATTTTTGACGAATTGTGTGTTGTTCATGGACGGAATGAAGTGTCGTATGCCACCGTCACGAGGTGGATTAAGAAGTTTAAAAGCGGTTGCGACTCCATTAATGATGCACCAAAATCGGGACGTCCTTGTAGTGCTACTTCTAACACTATGGTTAACAAAGTATGTGATGTGGTTAAGTCTGACGCCAGACTAACTGTTCATCAGATAGCTAGTAGAGTTGGTATTTCAGCCGCAAGCGTATTCCGCATTCTAAAACGTAATTTAAAAATGAGACGTATTACAGCTAGATGGATCCCTCATTTGTTGTCAGACAAGCAAAAGCATGTCCGACTTGAAACCGCCAGAAAACTGCTTAAAATGTTTCCAAAATATCAAAGAAAGCAGTTTTCTGACATTACTACTGGAGATGAGACATGGGTTCACTTTTTCGAGCCTACCAGAAAAATAAACAACAACATATGGGTTACCAAAAACTGTCGCCGCCCCTCAATTGCCAAAAGATTGATTAGTGCTAAGAAAGCAATGTTTGTTATTTTCTTTGATATACGTGGCCCTATTATGCAACTGGTTGTACCAAATAGAAAATCTGCGACTGTTATATTTTATAAAGAAAAAGTGTTGAAGAAACTTACAAAACAATGTTTCAAACGTCGCCTACACACTGGCTTTAAGCACCTATCCTTGTTGCATGACTACGCCCCTGCGCAAAAGTCTGCTATTGTGACCTCGTTTTTGAACAAGGGGTTCGAGTTCTTCCACATGCACCACATTCCCCAGACCTAGCCCCGTGTGACTATTTCTTGTTCCCTAAATTGAAAAAACATTTAGCTGGTAGACGGTATAGGTCCCGACAGGCCTTGGGGTCCGCTGTTTATCAGTGTATGCTGGGTATACCTGAAAATGAGTATGAAGATGCCTTTAAGAACTGGATTAAACGTTTAAAACTTTGTGTACGTAACAAGGGGGGTTACTTTGAGGGTATGGCGCGTAAATAATTTAAAATCTATCAAAAGCGCGCTTTATATCACCCCAGTTGCATTACTTTTGAAATGCCCCTCGTAATTCAGTGTCAAGCTCTGAGAAAAGTCAAGTTTGCTGTATTGTAGAAAACTCTTGTCAAATATATATGATTGAACTGTTCTTTCATTTTACTGTGGTTTGAGAGAGTAACCATATTTAAAGATGTGAAAACTGTGTGGAACTCAAACTTTACTTCATAATGTTGCTTTTTTTGTAAATAGAACATTCTAATTCAGAGTCAAGCACTGTGAAATGTCGAGCGTGTTGTCTTAATGGCAGCTCTTGTCAAATATTTATAATTAGACTGGTTCTGTATTTAAGTTAGTTGATACCTTTATAAATAAACACTTTAGTAAGGTTCGAGGAAATGACCATATTTAAAGCTGTAAAAACTATGTGGAACTATATATCTTTAATTCATAATGTTCCTTTTTTAAAAATAAGAGGTAATTTATTTGTAGACACATTATTTCATTATTGGGGCTAAATTTGCAATCAATGCACTTGTATTTGCTTTCCTTTACCTTTATGTCTGTTGATATATTTGTTTATTTGTTATTTTAGGAAAAATACATGTAACACTATCACTTTTTAATAAGTCGTCTTAGATAGGAAAATCAAAAATGCCATTGTAGAATTTAAGCCTCTATAAATATTTATGTTGCATGTTTCAGTTTTCTTTGGGTAACATATGAAATTTCATGATTATAATCGAATATGAAAATCAATGCACATGTCCGTAAAGAGTACGAACATTTACTTTTTTAACTACATTATTGGGTCTTCTTATCTAGATAAAGCGTCTATTAAATATTATTTTACATGTATTTGTATATTGATAAGTGAACACTGAAGTGAGGCTTAAGGCGGTGCCAGAGGCTGTGAGAGGTGTTGCACATTTCATTACCTCTCATGAACAGACTCAATCAAACTGAGTCCGCTATTATTCTTCTTGGTTGCATTCCTTGTTTCCAAAGGATCTTTTTACAGATTTTATTAACTATCACAACAGTTTTTGAAAGAAGTTCACATCTTTATGGTATTTATTTGCAACCTTTTTTTCAGACTTGTTTCGCTATTCAACAGTCCTTCGTATTGGGATTTAGTCCGTTTAAAAAAAGAGTTAAATACAATTTTCCATGGAATCTAAATTGTTCTTCCTACTGTTTCAAAACTATAAGATCAGAATTTATTTTTCTTTGGTTTTAAGTCCGTTTTTCAACATTTCATTTTTATTAGCTCATCTGTCACACAGTGACAAGGTGAGCTTTTGTGATCGCGCAGCGTCCGTCGTCCGTGCGTGCGTGCGTAAACTTTTGCTTGTGACCAATTTAGAGGTAACATTTTTTTTTATGGGGTCTTTATGAAAATTGGTCAGAATGTTCATCTTGATGATATCTAAGTCAAATTTGAAATTGGCTCATGTGCGGTGAAAAACTAGGTCGGTAGGTTTAAAAATAGAAAAACATTGTGACTTCTCTAGAGGCAATACTTGTCAATGGATCTTCATAAAAATTGGTCAGAATGTTAATCTTGATAATATCTAGGTCAGTTTCGAAAGTAGGTTACGTGCCGTCAAAAAGTAGGTAAGTAGGTCAAATAATTGAAAAAACTATGACCTGTCTTAAGGCCACATTTTTCATGGGATCTGTATGAAAGTTGATCTAAATGTTCACCTTAATGATATCTAGATCAAGTTCGAAAGTGGGTCGCGTGCCTTCAAAATCTAGGTCAGTAGGTCAAATAATAGAAAAACATTGTGACCCCTCTAAAGGTCATATTTTTCATGGGATCTGTATGAATGTTGGTTTAAATGTTCATCTTGATGATATCTAAGTCAAGTTTCACAAGTCAAAAACAAGGTCAGTAGGTTTAAAAATAGAAAAACTTTGTGACCTCTCTAGAGGCAATACTTGTCAATGGATTTCCATAAAATTTGGTCAGAATGTTCATCTTGATGATATCTAGGTCAAGTTTGAAAGTGGGTTACGTGCCATCAAAAAGTAGGTCAGTAGGTCAAATAATAAATAAACGTTGTGACCACTCTAGAGGCCATATTTTTCATGCGATCTGTATGAAAGTTGGTCTGAATGTTTATCTTGATAATATATAGGTCAAGTTTGAAACTGGGTCAATTGCGTTAAAAAACTAGGTCAGAAGGTCTTAAAATAGAAAGTCTTTGTGCCCCTCTAGAGGCCAAACCCTTGAATGGATTTTCATGAAAATGGGTCAGTATATTAACCGTGATGATATCTAAGTCAAGTTTGAAAGTGGGTTACGTGCCATCAAAAAGTAGGTCAGTAGGTTTAAAAATAGAAAAACATTTTGGACTCTCTAGAGGCAACACTTTTCAATGGATCTCCATAAAAATTGGTCCGAATGTTCATCTTGATGATATCTAGGCTAAGTTTGAAAGTGGGTCACGTGCCGTCAAAAAGTAGGTCAGTAGGTCAAATAATGAAAAAACGTTCTTATCTCTCTAGAGGCCATTTTTTTTATGATATATGTATGAACGTTGGTCAGAATGTTGATCTTGATGATATATAGGTCAAGTTTGAAACTGGGTCACGTGCGGTCAAAAACTAGGTCAATAGGTCAAATAGTATAAAACTTTGTGACCTATCTAGAGGCCATACTTTTCATGGGATCTTTATTAAAGTCTGAATGTTCATCTTGATGATATCTAGGATAAGTTTGAAACTGGGTCAACTGCGATCAGAAACTAGGCCTGTAGGTATAAAAAAAGAAAAACCTTGTGACCTATCTAGAGGTCATATTTTTCATGAGATCTTCATGAAAATTGGTCAGGATGTTCGCCTTGATGATATCTTTGCTAAGTTTGAAACTGGGTCACGTGCGGTCAAAAACTCGGTCAGTAGGTCATAAATCGGTAAATTAGCTTCGGCTCATTAAATGGTAGCTAGCACATCAAACCCATAGATAACATGTCACATAGATAGCAGCTGATTATCACTAAAAGAAATTAATGGGAATTTGTCTCACCAATTTGTGAGACACTGTAAGCCAACTTTCACCAGTCCCTATGTTCGGAGCCAGGGGCAAAAAAAATATCAATGTAGACACAACCTGCTGGCGTTACTTTCTTCTGAATGGATAAACTTGTATATATGTAAATAAGAACAAATATAGGGACATGAGCCAGCCTATGTTCGGAGCCAGGGGCAATAAATAGGTCAATGTAGAAACAATCTGCTGGAGTTACTTCCCTCTTAATGAATAAACTTGTATATATGTAAATAAGAACAAACATAGAGACGGGAGCCAGTCTACTACCCTCCCAACTAATCTTTTTTTATTCAGGCAGTACTGTTATTTTTTTGTTATTGCTGCATTAAAACAGGGTCCTGTTTCTGAAGACCCGGCCTCTTAATGTTTAAGGAAATGTTTGGAAACGGCACCAATCTTTCATACTTTATACTTGAGTTCATTCATATCAAACGGGTTAATTTGTTACGGGTTAATTAAACTAAAGTTGACAATAACAACGACTTAGCGGCTATATCCAGCTATATTTCAGTTGTTTAAATTTGAAAAAAAAAATCACATACTTATTATTTTAAATGATGGAAGTTGTAATCTGAGTGTGAAATATGAAAATTGTCAAATGCTGACAAAAGTTAAGCCATCATTCTAAGCATTCATTTCTACTACCAGCTTCTTTTATGAGCTACAAGTAGAATAATTGTATAAATATGACGAAAAAAGTGGTTGTAAATTCGTGGTAAGATACTGCGATAATGTATACGAAAACTCTGGTAAACACTTATTTTGGTCGATTAAAAATTCTGGCAAAATCCTGGATAAGTTGAAAATTAATAATTACAAGGTATCAACAGTCAGTACATACGATTTTTCTACTTTGTATACCACTTTACCACATAACTTAATAAATGACAAACTAACTGCCCTAATTCAAATTACTTTTGCCAGAGAGAATGCTACATTTATCGCTAGCAATTTCGATACAGTTTTTTTACTAGCAATACTATTAAACATTATACAATGCGGACCTGTGACGAAGTTTGTAAAGCCCTTTCCTTTTTATTGAACAACATTTACATCAGTTTTGGAATGCAGTTTTAGACAAATTGTTTGTTTTCCCATGGGAACAAATTGTGCACCCCTTGTCGCAGATTTGTTTTTATATTGTTATGAAAGAGACTTTATGTTGAGCCTTTCTCCAGATACGCAAGCAGATATTATAACTTCATTTAATAATACATCACGCTATCTGGATGATATTCTTAATATGTATAATCCGTTTTTTGGTCAATTGGTGGGTACTATTTATCCTAGGGAGCTTCAGTTAATTAAAACTAACAATTCGGATACTGATAATTCATTTTTAGATTTACATCTCTCTATTTATGACAATATTATACATACCAAAATTTATGACAAGAGGGATGATTTTAATTTTATTATTGTAAATTTCCCCCATTGGGATGGGGATGTACTTCAGGCTACATCTTATGGGGTATATATTTCTCAATTCATTCGGTTTGCCAGAGCGTGTAGTCATGTCAATCATTTCAATGTACGTAATCAATATATCACAAGTGAACTTCTTCAGCAAGGCTACCGCTATTATAAATTGCGTAAATATTTTGCTAAATTTTACTATCGTAATTCTGATTTAGTTTTAAAATTCAATAGTAATTTAAAGACACTTCTGCGAGAAGCCAAGGGTTGAGCAGATCTCAACATTTACAAATATAAGTACAAAGAATGCTATTTAGAGACATCTGCAGATGTATTCATACGGCGGTGTATACAGCCAATGTCGCCACATATAAAACCGATATGATTTTCATATGCTTTTCATATGAGACCTTTCATATGCTAATCATAAAAAAGAGCCGCATATGATAAGCATATGATATCGGTTTATGATTCTCATATGAAAATTATATCAGTTTCAAATGAAATGATTAGCATATGAATTTCATATGCAAATTGAAAGGCCTAGCATATAATATGGGCATGATACTGATATCAAATTCATATGTTAGCTGCTTTCATATGCTATTCATATGCGTCTCCTTTTATATGCTTTTCATATGTTAGCTCCTTTCATATGCAACTCATATGATTCTACTTTTATATGCTTTTCATATGTTATCTCTTTCATATGCTACTCATGTAGTACTTTTTTTTTAAATGCTTTCAAATGTTTGTTGTTTTTTTTTTGTATTTTAAGATTTAATGTGATTTTATTCTTAAACTGGCATGGAAAAATAAATAAAAATATAATAAAAATAGTTAAATTATATTAAAGGGAGGTAATTAATAAACAAGAGGGTCATGATGGCCCTGTATCGCGCTAACCTGAATCAAGTTGCTTCATTGAACAAATTTCTTTGCTAAAGCATCAAAGCATCAAAAAATAAAAAAGGTAGGTCAGTAGGGCCTATTCAAGGTCACTGAAAGTCAGTTTTAAGATAAGTGTGCAAAATTATACATGTCATCCAAATTTGAAGTCTGTACCTTAAAAAACAAGAGAGTAGGTCAGTAGGTCAAAGTAACAGTCAGGTAACCCTTATCACTTGGGATCATCTGGTAAATATAATTAAACATATAACTATATATCAATAGACACCTGGGGCAGGGCCTCTTTTCACCCCAGGGGCATATTTCAAACAATCTTGTTAGAGATCAACTAGGTAATGATACAGACAAAATATCAAAGGCATAGGCCTTGAACTTTCAGACAAGAAGATTTAAAAAAATCCTATATATGTCTATGTAATAAAATATGTAAAACTAGGGAACGCCGTGCCAGGGCCTCTTTTCACCCCAGGGGAATAATTTGAACAATCTTGGTAGAGGACCACAAGGCAATGCTTCATAATAAATATCTAAAGCCTAAATTTTTAAAGATTTTTTCCTATACATGTCTAAATAAAACCATGTGACCCCCTGGGCGTGGCCATTTTTCATCCTATGGTGAACAATCTTATTAGAAGCTCACTATATGATGCTACATATTATTACTATTATAATACCAGATTTGTATAGCGCCCTTTTCACATTATCAATTACACGTTCAAAGGCGTTTTACATAGTTCATATACGGAATTTAATTCTATGGACAATTTTTTTGAAGATCATTCCCGTGAAGTTTCATCAAAATTGGCTTTGTGGTTAAAGTTAAAGTTGTGGGTTAGGATATGTTGTTTAATGAAAAGTGTGGACAGGACAGCCGGACGGTGAGCGGTCACAATAGCTCACTCTGAGCCTTTGTGGCTCAGGTGAGCTTATAAATGAAATGCATGACATTTACATGGTACTACAAAACTTTGCTTTTAAATAACACACCAGAAAAAGTTAATTCTACTGTTTTTAAATGCAGAGCTGCACAATTTATCAACATATTATAAATGTATTGCAACTAAAGTAATTCTCTATTTACCTATATATACCATAAAGTTGTATCCTGTGTTTGGGTTTTGCATTCTGGATTTCTATAATTATCAACAGCTTTTTATATCTACATGTATCATTGCAATCACTTTATTTAATAATTATAAACATAATTTCATTTTTAGGTAAGTGGGAAAACTGACATAAAGCACATGAATTGTACTTTTATCATATAAAACATATGTAATTTCATGTACAAACAAGAGGGTCATAATGGCCCTATATCGCTCACCTGTTATCATTGCACTTAAGGACAAGAAGCTATTTATAGAAACATAAAAGGGAAGTAATTAAAAATTTATTTTTAGAAAATTTTGAAGATTTTTCTATGTGCAATCAAGTAACCCCATGGGGTGGGGTCAATTTGACCTCAGAGGTCATGATTTGAACACATTTTGTAGAAGTTTACTATGCAATCCTACATGTCAAATATCTAAGATCTAGGCCTTCTGGTTTATTTTTAGAATTTTTTTTGAAAATTTGTCTATGTAAAATCAAGTGACCCCTTGGGCAGGGTCAATTTTGGACCCCGGATGTCAGGATTTGAACAAATTTCTAGAGGTCCACTATGCAATGCTACATGTGAAATATCTAAGCTCTAGGCCTTCTAGTTTATTTTAAGAAAATTTTTGAAGATTTTCTCACATAAAAATAAGTGACCCCTGGGATGGGGTCAATTTGACCCCGGGGTTCATGATTTAAACAAATTTTGTAAAGGTCCACTAAGCAAAGCTATATATGAAATATCTAAGCTCTAGGCCTTCTGGTTTATTTTTAGAAAATTTTGAAGATTTTTCTATGTACAATCAAGTAACCCCACGGGGCAGGGGCAGTTTAGTAGAAGTCAACTAGGCAATGCTACATGTTAAATACCTAAGTACTAGGCCTTCTGGTTTATTATTAGAAAACTTTTGATGATTTTTCCTATGTAAAATTAAGTGACCCCGGGGATCATGATGTGAACAAATTTTGTAGCGGTCTACTAGGCAATGCTACATGTCAAATATCTAAGATCTAGGCCTTCTGGTTTATTTTTGAAATGTTTTTGAAAATTTTTCTATCTTAAATCAAGTGACTCCTGGGGCGGGGTCATTTTGACCCTAGGGTCATGATTTGAACAACTTTAGTAGAAGTATACTAGGCAATGCTACATGTCAAATATCTAAGCTCTAGGGCTTCTGGTTTTTGAGAAGAAGATTTTTTTAAGACTTTCCTATGTAAAATCAAGTGATCCCTGGGATGGGGTCAATTTTGACCCCGGGGTCATGATTTGAGCAAACTTGGTAGAGGTTTACTAGGCAATGCTTCTCATCAAATATCTAAGCTCTAAGATTTTCCTTTCGGTTGCCATGGCAACCAGAGTTCAGTATGGAATTCAATTCTTTGTGCTCAGATGAGCTAAAAAATACCAAAATGTTTCATCTCTAAAGGTGACCTTAACCTCGAATTAGAGGTCTAAATCTTACATGCAACAAAATTATTTGTTATGGTGACTATGGCAAGTTACTTGAATATAGTAAAGTTACTGACAAGACCAACTAGAACTGTGGATGAATATTGCACAATAGCTTGAGTCAGTGTTAAAAAATCTAAAAAAAATCAGAGAGGTACAGATAAAGATTCAAGTATGAATTATGAATTATAGCTTTTAATTTCAAGTCATTATCTTTTAAAGGACAAAAAATATGTCTATAAACGAAGCTTTCGAAAAAATTTAACATGAAAATAATTCCAAGTGTAACAACTTTGTGACCTTGACCTTAGGTATAATGGGCCGAGTCCTTGCACATACTTTGTTTGTATGCTGGACAATGCTTATGTGAACTTACAGTAAGATATAAGCAATAATAACAAGATTTAGTAAACTTTCTTTGGAGAAATATGTTTGGTGAAAACAGAATTATTGATCTCACAATTTGCTTTGTTTCTGTTCTTTTTCGCATAGTAATGCTACACTAACAAAGTTAAGCAACATTTCTACAGCATAATTTGTGCATATTTCTCAAGATTAACAAAAAAGAAATGACATGATATGATATACAGTGGAACCTGTCTAATCCGAACATGCTCGGACCAACAAAAAGTTCGGATTAGAGGGGTTTTCGGATTAGAAAGGTTTCTATTTTATAATGAAAAGTTATGCTATTTTTACATATGATGAGTAAATTTATCTTTTTGTGTACAGACTAATAAAAATTATCAAATTATAAGCAGCATGTAGACTACTTTGAGGTTACGTAAATTTCATGCTAAATTCAAGTCAATATCAATTGTAAAAATTTTTTCACCACTCCTACATTCCCAGAAAGTAGCTAAAAAGAGAATATTTTACATACGTGTCCGGTTATTATAATGATCCGATTTAGTACCACTTTCAGTGAATAAGTTTGCTGCTTTAAATGAACAAATTGCACAAAAAAGTTTAAAGGAATGTACAGGATAAACAGATTAATATGGAACTTTTACATTTAGCAGAACTTATTGCATATATGTCTATTCTTACAAATTTCTGTTCAAACAAACTACTTGAATTTGCTTCTTTCACACCTGTGCTTGTTGCATGGAACTTCAAAGCAAAAGTCTGGGATGAGTTTTTATTATCAGTGTTGGGGCCTATTGATGTTGATTCTTTTATAAAGAGTAATAGTTGAAATTGTAAAGACTCAAAAATGTCAACAAGAGGGCCATGATGGCCCTACATCGCTCACCTGAGTTAAGTTGCTCCCTTGAAAAAATGTCTTTGCTAAAGCTTCAAAAAGAAGAAAGAAGGTAAGTAGGTCATATTCATGGTCACCGAAAGTCAGTTCTAAGATTAGTGTATAAAACTGTACATATCATCCAAATTTCAAGGCTGTATCTTAAAAAACAAGAAAGTAGGTCAGTAGGTAAAGTCACAATCAAGTGACACCATATTACTTGGGGTCATCAGGTAATTATAATCAAATAGTCTTGAAAATAGGATCAGATGATTTTTTAAGTATTTTTCCTATATAACTCATATAATAACTAAGTGACCCCAGGGTAGGGCCTCTTTTAAACCCAGGGGCATAATTTGAACAATTTTGATAGAGGACTACTAGACAATGCATCATACCAAATATCAAAAGCCTAGACCATATGGTTTCTGACAAGAAGATTTTTAAAGCTTTTTCCTATACAAGTCTATATGAAACTTTGGACCCCGGGGCGGGGCCATATTTGATTCCAGGGGGATAATTTGAACAATCTTGGTAGAGGACCATAAGACAATGCTACAAACCAAATATCAAATGTCAAAGAGTTGTGGTTTCAGACAAGAAGATTTTAAAACTTTTTTTCCTATATAAGTCTATGTAAAACTTGGGACACCTGGGGCAGGGCCACATTTTGACCCTAGGGCGATAATTTGAACAATCTTGGTAGAGGACCACTAGATGATGTTACATACCAAATATCAAAGCCCTAGGCCATGTGGTTTTGTACAAGAAGATTTTCAAAGTTTTCCTTATATAACTCTATATAAACCATGTGACCCCCGGGATGGGGCCACATTTGTCCCTAGGGGGATAATTTTAACAATCTTGGTAGAGGATCGTTAGATGATGCTACATACAAAATATCAAAGCCCTAGAACATGTGGTTTTGTACAAGAAGATTTTCAAAGTTTTCCCTATATAAGTCTATATAAACCATGTGACCCCGGGGCGGGGCCATATTTAACCCTACGGGGATAATTTGAAAAATTTTGGTAGAGTACCACTAGATGATGCTACATACCAGATATCAAAGCCCTGGGCCCTGTGGATTTGGACAAGAAGATTTTTAAAGTTTTTCCTTTCAGTTGCCATGGCAACTAGAGTTCTGCATGGAATTCAATTCTTTGGACACTTTTGAAAGCGGGCCACCCAAGGATCATTCCTGTGGAGTTTGGTGTAATTCTCACAAGATTTCTCTCAAGATTTTTTTAAGAAATGTTGACGGACGGACGACACACGACACACGCTGGACATTGAGCGGTCACAATAGCTCACCATGAGCCTTTGGCTAAAACTGAGCAAGATTTACATCAGAAACATTGACTAAGGTCCGGATCAGAAGGGTATACTTTAATGCAATTAGATATAAAAATCACAGAAGTTAGTTCGGTTTACGGAGTAGAGAGGTTTCGGATTACAAGGGTATATTTACAATAGAGAATGAATAAGAACAAGAGGGCCATGATGGCACTGCATCGCTCACCTGAGAACCATTGCTCAAAATGATATGATCAAGTTTTGACATAAAGCACATACATTTTAAAAAGATTTGAACAAATTTTGTAGAGGTCCACAAGGCAATGCTACATGTCAAATATCTAAGATCTAGGCCTTCTAGTTTATTTTTAGAAAATTTGGAAGATTTTTCTATCTACAATTAAGTAACCCCATGGGCAGGGTCAATTTGACCCAGGGGTCATGATTTGAATAAATTTTGTAGAAGTCTACTAGGCAATGATACATGTCAAATATCTAAGATCTAGGTTTATTTTTAAAAAACATTTGAAGATTTTCCTATGTAAAATCAAGTGACCCCTGGGGCAGGTTCAATCTTGACCCCGGGGGTCATGATTTGAATAATTGTGTAGAGGTCCACTACGCAATGCTACATGTCAAATATCTAAGCTCTAGGCCATCTGGTTTATTTTTAGAAAATTGTCCTATGTAAAATCAAGTGACCCCTGGGGCGGGGCCAATTTGACCCCGGGGTCATGATTTGAGCAGATTTTGTAGAGGTCTACTAGGCAAATGCTAAATCTCAAACATCTAAGTTCTAGGCCTTCTGGGGTTTTTTTAGAAAATTTTTGATGATTTTCTTATATATAAATGTAGAATCAAGTGACTCCTGGGGCGGGGTCAATTTTGACCCTGGGATCATGATTTGAACAAACTTGGTAGAGGTTCACTAAGCAATGCTTCACACCAAATATCTAAGCTCTAGGACCTTTGGTTTTTGAGGAAAAGATTTTTTTAGATTTACCTATGTAAAATCAAGTGACTCCTGGGGCAGGGTCAATTTTGACCCCGGGGTCATGACTTGAACAAACTTGGAAGACGTCCACTAGGCAATGCTTCGCACCAAATATCTAAGCTCTAGGGCTTCTGGTTTGGGCTTCTGGTTTTTGAAAAGAAGATTTTTAAAGTTTTTCCTTTTGGTTGCCATGGCAGCCAGAGTTCTGCATGAAATTCAATTCTTTGAACAGTTTTGAAAGGGGACCACCCAAGGATCATTCCTTTGAAGTTTGGTGTAATTCTGCCTAGTGGTTTTTTCAAGAAGAAGATTTTTTTAGAAATTGTTGACGGACGACGGACGACGGACATCAAGCGGTCACAATAGCTCACCCTGTCACTTTGTGACAGGTGAGCTAAAAATGGGACCAAATAATTTGTTCAGTTTAGAGAGGTTTTCTGATTAAGGAGGTTCCACTGTATTCAGACAATACATGTAGTTATAACCCAAAATCTGTGGTGTATAGTAATACATCAGACTGTAGAGATCATCTTACTATTACACTATAAAGAATTTGTCTCAAATCTTCTTAACAAGGATTCTTAAAATAATAAGTGTGTTTATAGTGACATACAGTAACAATATCTAACAAGGTTAAACAGTCAAGCTGTGTCAAAAACAAAATGTAATCATTGTTTGTTGAAGAACAATTTATCTAAAACAGAAAAGAAACATTAGTCTGTGTTCAGACTCTGATATTAACTCCTAAGGTTATTCAAATTTTGTGTAATTTTATCCATTTTCTTCTCAAAACTTACTCAAGCCAAGACTGAAAAAGTCAAAATATATGTGACTTTTTTTAAGATTACCTAATTGGCAGTCAGTCCAAAAAATAAAATACTAAACAGTGTCAGTATCATAAAATTTTAAGATCAAAGTTGACTTTTCAAAAGAAATTTAAAAGACTAAGGAGTTGCTTGTTTCCATATACAGTGAAACGTTTACTAGTGAATTGCTGTTCAATCATGGCATTGATGAATCAGGAATTATTTAACATTACATGTGATTTTCTACAAAATTTATCATCTTTAACAAATTTATACATGATACTAATGCCCACCAAAAAACTAATTTTAGTAAAACCACCACAGCTTATATGTATTATAAATGTGCATGTCAGGGTTAGAATTTAAATGCTTTTTAGTGAGTTTAAAAAATTCATAATATAACTTGTAGACAAATTTAATGTTTGATACACAATACAACTGAGGACATAATTCATTCTTATTCCATATTATACAACTTTAAACATTCATTGTAACTTTTCATACTTGATTAACAAATTACAACTGTAAAAGCACTCTATACTAAATCCATTGTGTGTGTACTTTATACTTACTCAATGACACAACTGTAGATCAGTGTATGAACTTCATACTTACTTACTCCATGACACAGCTATGGAATTACTTCATACTTACTCAAGTATAAAACTGTGGAGGTACTTTATACTTACTCTAAAATACAACTGCTGGCATACCTCATGCATACTCAGCTAGATAGCTACATAGACATATTTCACACTGTCACTTACTTCATGACACAAAGTTCTGTTAGGCGTAAAAAAATTTGTTTGTTTCCGGTATCCCGACCTACCCTAAATTTTTGGCCCGACCCTAAATGTTTTTATGGCCTTGGAGAATATTTTTTTCAACTTTTTAACAAAAAGATGCAAAACTGCACTTTTTTATGCTTTAAACATGGCCAGTGTGGTTAGAAATCAACTTTCTGATGCTCTAAAGACATAACCCCCTTATTTGTAATCATTTTTTGACAAAAAAATAATTTTCGAAAAGTCTCCCTTAATAAAAAGATTTTCAAAAAAAAAAAAATTTCCGACCTACCTACCCTAATTTTTTTTAGCATGTTACCGGAAACAAAGAATTTTTTTAGGCCTTATCATACTTCTTATATAAATACTACACAACATGACTATAGTCAAACTTTATACTTATCCCACCATACATCTGTAAACATACTTCATACTTACTCAATGATACATCTGTACACATACTTCATATGTATTCCACCATACACGTGTAGACATACTTTATACATCACAATACAACACACTGTATAGACATAATTCATACATATTCAACGATATAAAATATGGTTTTACTTCAAATGTACATACTTACTCCATGACAATGTATTTATAATATATTTTACTTCAAAAGTACTCCATGACACAATTGTGAACGCACTTCATACTTACTCCATGACAATGTATTCATAATATTTACCATAGATCTACTTTTATATATCTTTAATATACTGTCTTACTCTACAATACAACTGCAGTCACACTTCATACTTACTTACTCCACAATATAACTTTAAGTGTAGAAATACTTCATACTTACCATCTTACGCCACAATACACATGCTGACACAAATAAATTATGATGTTGTAACCAGGCAGGGATGGCAAATTCAATTGTCCGTATTGCCCAAGTTGTCCCAAAGCTTGTATGGACAAGTGAAATTTGACTATATATTTATTACTCTCATACGGACATGTAAAAAAATTAGGCTAGCAATTGGCAAAAACGAACAAGCAAGTCAGCATCAGATTTCGCCACTCCTGCCAGGCCATGTATGTAAAAACATAAAAACATCATCAGTTGTGGGTACCATGTAATGAATACATATTTACAGCAGATCGAAGCAGAAAGTCAAAGAAATGATAAATGCTATTGATCTCATTTAAGTTAGCACTGTCAAAAGTTTGTGAGACTGAGTTTGGGCAAAAGTAACATGCACTTTACAAGTATGCGAGCTTAATTATTCCAACCCTGCATGCAAAACAATTTATGATTACGCGTACACACAATTGTGACAAATGCCAATTTCTTGGCATTGTTTTCAAAATAATCAGAACACTGATATAGGGTGTAAAAAATTGTTTCCCGCATCCCAACCTATCTTAAATTTTTGGCCTGACCGGCTGTAAGTTTTTATAGCCTTGGAGAATATTTTCTTTCAACTTTTAAATAAAAAGTTGCTAAGCTGCATTTTTTATGCTTTAAACGTGGCCAGTAATGTATGAAATCAACTTATTGAGGCTCTAAAGACATAACCCACGTATTTGTATTCATTTTTTGACACAAAAATAATTTCCGAAAAGTTTACCTTTAATAATAAAAAAAAATCAATTTTTTTTCCGACCTACCTACCCTAATTTTTTTAGCATGTTACCGGAAACAAAGAATTTTTTTAGTCTTAGCCCAAAATCTAAATAATTTTACTTTTTATTTCGTATTAGGCCAGATATGATACATCTGACTTCCATTGATATCAAGCATTTCTGACAATGAAGTTTTGATTGACTGCTGATCGTGTTATTTATCAGTATCTCATTCTTCACTATTGTAACAATTCAATTTTTGCAGACTTTGTTCATGGCATATGTAGAATTTTGAACACTCTGTACTGTAAATGGACTGTAGCTTATAATTGTCAGCTTTTTCCACTTGCCCAAAAATATGTCAAGCATGCACTTATAGACTTCAAAGTTTATACTCTATTTATTCAGTTGTTTTAACTGTGACCAAATATTCTGGTAACAGGACCATCTGATGATTTAAGCACCCCTTCAGGCTCCAGTGTCTCTGAAAAAATATGTTTGTGTGATTAATTAATCATTTTGTTGTTCATACATGTTCAGTTTAAATGAGGGCCAAGAAATAGTAACAAAATTAAAAATTTGAAGAGTGAAAAATAAAAAAACATAATTAAAATATAATGAAACTGTTTATGTTTTCTTACTATTCAGTATTAAATGTCATTGCCTAAAAAGAAAATGTATCAACACTGTATACACTGTAAACATTTGAATATAATCCAATTTTTATTCTACAATATATTTTCATGTTGACAAAGCGGTGCATAATATCATTTGTGTATAAAGATCAATAGAAAAGAAATGGGTACATGGACAGTATACATACATGTACTTATGGCAGAAAAGATATCCTATTTATAACTTTGATATGGAAGGTTACTAAATAATAATACCGGTATATAGAGTCTAGACATTGTTTTTATAACCACACACAAGTTTGACCTCATAACGTCAATCCAGGGATCGTGAGTTTGAGCACCTGACTGTAGGGTCACGACCATGTCTCCTCATACGACACCATTGCGACCATTATTGGTGTTTTCCATGAAGTGGACACAAGAGCGATTCAAATTAGTTTTAAGTTTTCATCACAATAGAGCTCACGTATCTAGATCTAGTATAAATTGGAAACTTACTTTTTTCCATCCATTCAGCGTCAAGCTTGACATGACAGGCAGATTCTGCTAGGTTGCACTGCACCATGATAAGTAAATCTACTTCATACTATAAATGTGGCCACCAGGTTTTGCCTCAGGCTGTGAAACCTCTGCTCATATCAACATAGCCGCTTATGGTGCTATCCGGATTCGTGATCAAAAGTGGATAAAGATATTCCTGGTTTGTCCCGCAGCCAGGCAGTGAGGACACAATGCTAAATTCCATTAGATTAGTTCATCTTTACTGTCTAAAGAGCGCAAAACAACTCTATCTGTACCCATCTTTTTCATAGGGCTAGCAACTGAACAACTAAAATAATGTCACCTGGTCCTGGATACGCACATGTAACTTGAAAGTTTGTTAAACCGAATGACTCAATTTCCACCCGCACATTACTTTATCTTAACGTTTCGTTGTAGATTTGACATAATGTAACATTCTTCTTAACATAAAAGTCTTGAAAAGTTGACAACTTCATCTGCATCGCTTCCTGCTCTGCCTTTATACGGGATCAGTACGGTATCGCATAGATCTATCATAATTGCCCTTGATTCAGTCAGTGTGTAGCCTTTAAGCTGACCTGCCATTTGTCTTTCTTGTCAGTAATCTGTCAGTGCGCTGCTTGAATTGTTTTGGATGAAATTTCGCGTGTATGTCATCCATTTGTAAACAAACGCTCAATTCGGAACAACTCGGTTTCGATCCGATGTTCAGTTTCAGTGCCGTACCTATACCGGATACGGTGTTCGGAAATAGTATATTTTAATGTAGATCTATACATGGTAAAAAATAGGTTTTTATGTGTCACAACTTTTATTAAAGACGCTATATATACACTAAACCGCTGTCATTGCTTGATAACAAACTGAACTTCTTAATTAGCCTATGTTATCAAACGTGTTATATATTTTTTTTCTTTTAACTTACGTTGTAGTCGGTCGTCATATGATAAATATTTTGACATTTGTATTCACGGCTTATTGCAATTAGTGCTGTATTTTCAAACTTCCGTTCGTGTTGTTTTTTCACAGTGTGTGTGGCAGTATAGTGAAATTAAAGAACAACTATCAGATAAAAGTTAATTTCTTAAAGTTCATTGCGGAGATGATTTTTTTTTGTTTAAAGTGGTTTTCTAATGAGAATAACTGCTATATAGGTTAACAAAATATTTAATATAATTACATGGAAATCTTATAGGCCTATGTTTAATATCTAATCCTATCCAGTTACTTATCTTTAAATTACCTGATTTATGTCCTATGCCTACTTAAAGTTGAATTAAGCATGCAATCATGGTAACGGTAAGTTCAAATTAACTGTCGGACTGCCTTTAAGGTCGTTCACTTTTCTCGCGGGTTAGGGGCCTAATAGCTGTGCAACTTCATGAGTTAACATGGATGTTTTTCAGTTGCGACACCAAAATTTCTCAAAGTTGAATGAGTTTCCGGTTTTCAAGGGTTCCAGTTTATATAGCGGTTTCAGTGTATTTTGCTTGTCTCAATTCTCTTTACAAATCTAGATCTAGATAGTGCTGACGCTATGAAAAATATTGAACTGTTTCGACAATGTACAACGACACACAACATTCAACGCGACACACGACAACGAGCAACGACACACGACAGTCTATCGCTCAAATATCGCAGAATTATCGCATATTGAGGTTATTTAGATCAAATGTTGTTAATATTTTGCTTTCAAAAATTGGTCATTTTCTATCAGATATTACGACAGAAGTACTAAAGATATATTAATAAATATTACATGTATTTGTACAACTATTTAAGAACTATTTTCTAAAGGCTCAAACCCGACCATAAGAGTCGTACGGACTCGAATTTGGATGTCATGTCAAAAAGCAACGAATGCACGACAATACACCTTATCTTTCTAAAAAAACAAACAATTATATCAACTAAAGTAACATACTTTGGTGTATATCAGTTATTTCTATTGAAATAAATAGTTTCAGTAAGTTTTGTCTGTCTGTACGGTTTTTAGACTAGCGACAGGGATGATTCTGATCGCATTTTTTTTTTCGAAAAATTTATCAATTTCATTTTATTATAAAAAAACGTTAGGAATACGTTATAAAACTGAAGTTTCGTTTAATAAGTAGTTGGAAATATTGTTTAAAGGAATAAAACAACAATTTTCTTCTTCGACGGACACGCCCGGAACATTTCCTGCATGAATTTTAACCTTTTTTACTTAAGATATTAGCAGTAAAATAAGAAAAAAACTGCGTATAAAATATTTATTTTGGGTAAATAACTGCAAGTAAGTACTTGTTTTGATAGAAAATGACAAAATCTAAGAGTTTGTGACAAGAACAAACAACAATTGTTCGTCCGTCTGTACGTAATTTAGGATAAAGGCTGTATTTCCGTAATTTTCTGTACGGAAAACGTCCGTGTTTTTCATTAATTTTAATTAGTTGTAGAATGTTCCAATAACAAGATATGTTTATGAAAAAACTTTTATGAATAGATCTAATACATTATGTAAAGAGATATATAATTTGTATATTTTTACCGCCGACAGTTTCGTCGTGAGACCGTCTTAAAATGTATCATTTTTCGTGAAAATATGCATTCTTTATAATTATATTAGAGAACAGAGGGGTGAGCCTATTCAGAGGAGTCATATCTTTATAACCTGATGTCTGACTTTAATAATTGATACATTGTTGCAAAAGGCAAGCCAGTCCCTAGAGAAATCAGGTAAAGTCGGGTTCGAACTCGGTCAGTTAGGGGTCAAGGTCATAGATCAAAGTCCGTTAATATTCTCAAAATGTGAACTATTCTGTAGCGATTAGCAGTATATAGCGTAGTCGCAGCTTTGGTGGTGGTGGTGGTGGTGGTGGTGGGATGGGGAGGTCGTCCAATTTTTGTTTTTGTTACAGTATCAAGTTTCCAGGAGTCTGTGGGCATGAAGCCTGCATATCACAGACACTGCCAAAAACAAAATTAAAACGAAGATTACATGGTCCTCTGACCATGACTTTGACCTACTGACTTACTTTCTTCTTTATTTATCACCCCCCCCCCCCCCGCGCCAAAGGCGAAGGGGATATTAGAAATGCTCTCCGTCCGTGCGTGCGTGCGTGCGTGCGTCCGTCCGTCCGCAACGATCTTTGTCCGGAGAATAACTCCAAAATTACTGGAGGGATTTTCTTCAAACTTCATACACTGATAGAACATATTGGGAGGAAGTGCAGTGTGCAAGAACAATAACTCTACCTTGCCTATTTTTTGAGTTATTCCCCTTGATCATATTTTCTAAAAACGGTTTGTCCGGAGCATAACTCCAAAAGTACTGGAGGGATTTTCTTCAAACTTCATACACTGATAGAACACATTGGGAGGAAGTGCAGTGTGTAAGAACAATAACTCTACCTTGCCTATTTATTTTTTTGAGTTATTCCCCTTTATCATATTTTCTTAAAAAAATTTGTCCGGAGCATATCTTCTTCATGCATGGAGGGATTTTGATATATCTTGGCACAAATGTTTACCACCACGAGGCGGAGTGTCATGCGCAAGAACCAGGTCCCTAGGTCGAAGGTCAAGGTCACTATTAGTGGTCAAAGGATACAAGAATAAAAACCTTGTCCGGAGCATTTATTCTTCATGCATAGAGGGATTTTGATATAACTTGGCACAAATGTTCACCACCACGAGTCGGAGTGTCATGCGCAAGATCCAGGTCACTAGGCCTAAGGTCGAGGTCACACTTAAAGGCCAAAGGTCAGATACAAGAATGACTTTGTCTGAAGCATTTCTTCTTCATGCATGGAGGGATTTTGATGTAACTTGGCACAATTATACACCATCATGAGACGAAGTGTCATGTGCAGTTCCCTTCTTTAGAATTACTTCCATTTATTCTTACTTTAAATAGCTTTTATTGTAACTTTTTTATTACTAGTTGTAGGGAAAAATCGAGACCACTTTTCTGTAGTACAACAAGCGTGCTAAATCCAATTTTATGGTGTATTTTGACCAATCTCTACCTGATAAAGGTTTTTGTGTGGACTTGCAATTTTTTTTTTTTTTTTTTAAGAATAACTTCCCTTAGTTGTTACTATAAATAACTTATATTGTAACATTTTTATAATTGACCCTAGGGAAAAAACAAGACCACTTTTCTGTAGTACAACATAGATGTTACTCTCCAATTTTATTATTTTATAATATATAAGGTATCTCTACCTGGTAAGGAGTTTTTTTGTGGACTTTAAAAAACAAAAGACTTACAGTGATTACTAAACAACCACAAAATTAACATTCCATTTGCAAATACAGCTGCTAGAGTAAAGAAATTTGCTTTGATGGGCATATATTCTGACATTCTGGCACTCTTGTTCCTTGTTAGCTTTCCATTCCTTCTTTTTACAGTAGCCATATAGAAAAACATCATAGCTATACTGTTCATGAAAATTAATAAAATTTAGCAGTAAACCACCTCACTACTGACTTATTCTTTCTTCCACATCTTAAAACCCCTGATGCGGACCACAACTAAACGGTTCTACAAAGCTTTCCCCAAAATTAATACTTTCAGACACTAACTTGCCAGGAACTTTAGCATTCAATTATGATATGCCCGGCGGGGGGATTAGCCATGTGTAACATGGCTCTTGTTAAGACAGTGTCATAAAATTTGGACAAGTTTTGAACACACATCTCAAAACTGATTTTAAGTGACCTTAATTTCGATCTACCTTCTTCTATGTAAGGTACAGCAATGGAATTTTAAGATCTTAGATCTTATACAGTTTTGCACACCATTTTTTTTTGTGCATCTTTGTACATTTTCTTCCTTTACAATATGCAAATGTATCATATTTACAATACCCCTGTTCTTCTAAGAATACAATGCTGGCCGGGGCATCCTTTGCCATTAGTAATAGGCTTTGTATTATCCGCAAGAAAACTTAATAGTTCAGTTATATTTTCATCCCATCTAAGAAAGCTGTTCCATGATTTAGTATTAATGGATCACGATAAATTTATTTTAACGATATATGGTAAATTCCAAAAACAAAAACCAGGTAAAGCATGGATATTATTTGATGTGGTGTTAATTTGTATATTGTAGTATTCTTAACGATGCATTATTCCATACCATATTTGTAGACAAGTGGATACTGGTCCAGTGCCTAAATTCGGACACTTTTGGTAGTTTTGTGACAGTAACTTTGCATTATGAAATCACACGTGCATAAAACTTTAACTGTATAATTTTAGGTTCTTTATAAATCTCTTTGCAAAACAACAAAATCGTATATTGCTGATTTCATCATAAAAATGTCATCCGCATTGGGCCAGTAAAAGCTGTCAAAATTGACCTCCAGAGTGCTTAAATATTCGGACACTATTTGGGTATAAAATGCAACGAATTTGTGCGCCCAGAAATAACAATAAACATGACTTCGTTTCAAATACAGTCCTGTAATTATATACAAAAATTTCCCGTCCAAATAAAATTTTATTACCTGTTCATTACGTGATCATATGGACTAGTTTCTAACTTACAATAATATAATAAAATTTATCTGTGCAAAAATTAATGTTTAAAATTATTCTTTCTTATATGTAGATTCTGTCGCTGTCGCTTTTTTTGACACAACTACGAGGAACATTATAATGACACTGCGTAGATTTTATCTAATGAATTGCTTCCCTTGTCTGCAAAATGCTGGCATTTTTTCTCTATTGTATTAATTGATATGTAACAGAAATTGGTAAAATCTTTTAAATAAATACTGAGGGTAGTACAGAAATCTAAAACGTTTTTTACTTCAGTTTGTATCAGCAAACAAAAAAGTGTCACCTGCAATAAGCAAAATATTTTTCTTATTTAATCAGTACCTCATCGAACCTCAAATAATTGGCGCGCGCTGTATTACGTCATCCCCCCAACACGCGCAATGTTAACTTTATGCGGTGCGGATATTTGAAGGTAGTTTTCTCTTAAAAAGCTTACATTTGTACACGTTTGTTGACAGTTGGTCATCAAAGTTTTCGTTTGTGTCGATCATTGTTTATTTTAGTAAAAAGTCATGATCGTAAAGCATTTTTAAACGGTGTCCGAATAATCAAGCACTGTCCGGATTTAGGCACTGAACCAGTAGTGTGTCGGACCTGTATTCTTTTTACGTTTGTATGGTGTGGGTTCGAGCCCTTTGCAAGAGTCGTTATGTTTTAAACATAACAATTTATTTACCTTCATAATGTTTTTAACGATCGCAACTTTGGTTTCATTTTCCTTACAAGTGTTTTCTTTATTCATTTTGCAATGTTAATAGATTCAATGTCTATTCTATAGTAGGAGATCCTCTGAAAAATGTCAATATGCATTCAGTATAAGTGCACGGGAAAATCATGATATAGTTTTACCTGGATTCCTTAATTCATGATGCTCCTGTAAAGAAAGCAGAAAAGGGCCTTCCAGTTGTCATGGTAACAGGTCATTTGATTGTTTAATAATGTTTCCTTAGGATAAGTAAGTTTTCTTCACTTATCACAACTGTAAGCAGTAATGAAATGGTATTGATAAACTCACTTTGTTTGGCCTGTCAGTGGTGACGTAACTTATATTCATTTTCAGTATGGTTTGAATTTGTACGTTTACTTATTTGCGAAAACACTACACTACTGAGCATAGGCGTTCATGCTATTATGCTGGATGATCATAATATGTCAAAGTGTTCTCAAGCTTATATAACCTGAATAACTGTTTATCTAATTGTAAGTGACATTTAACTTTGATCTACTGATCCCAAATTAATTACCATTCAGCTTTCCATAGTAGAATATTCCAGTCTTAGGGTAACAGTGATATTGACATTTCACTTACCAGCCCCATCAATGAATTTTGACAATCATAAGCTCAAGCGTTCTGCTATTTCAGTTACCGCGTTCAGTCTTCTCCATATTTTGTGTATTTCATTTATTGCCTTCCCTTTCCAGTTATTGAAGGCCAAAATATATGATATGACCAAATGCTAACTATGACTTTAGAAAATGATTGCAATTTTCAGTTGTGTACTAATAGATATGGAAATGTGGAGCCAACTAGTTCCAATCATAATTATGCAGCTTACTAGAAAACTCTAGACAGTATATATAATATTATATAAGCTTTTTTTCCTCATTACAAATCACCATTTTATATATATATATATATATGTTTATGTATATTTATATATCTATATTTATCATATACATATGTAACTGCATCATATCTAATCAATATTTTATTGCCAGTAAGTATTTATTGATTTATATATGTAAGGCCATACTATATTAATTGTTAGATTGTCTTTAGTATCCAAGATTATTTATGGAATATTTCTATATAGAATGTTATGGATTATTAACTTTCAGTTATGATTGCTTACAATCAAATCCATTTGACAAAAATAACTTTTAAATGTCATTTTTCTCTTTAACTCCTCATTAAAGCTAAACAAATATCTGATCTAAAATTCAAAAAAATTTAAAAATATCTTTCTTCCCCTTGTGAAGAAATTTTAATCTAGTAATTAATTTATGATGGCCTCAGATACAAGTTATGAAAACTATACAATGTTACGTATATTCTACTATTCCATGAAGTTGTTAAAAGTAACTGCATAACTTTTCATCAGTTTTGTTGCATTTATAATAACTTGTTGACAGATGATGGTCACTGAATGTATTATTTTCATTTTTCAAAAAGCAAGATATTTACACAGAAACAAAATTTATTACTATGTATATCATATAATAACAAGCATTTTAATACAAAATGATTATGTAGGAATGTGATACATTTAACCGTTTGATAAATATTTGTATCCATAAGTTATTAAAAACACTTGATTATCAAGAATCTAGAATTAGCATCCACATTGTATCTTAGATTGTAATGTAACACTGGTAGTCTCTTTCAACGCTGTAACTATTACCCCCAAGTAAATATTAAAATCATGGGTATTGCGCTTTAATATAAACATGTTTCACTTCTCAGTAAATGTGTATTATGCAATTATTTATTCCAAGTCTGTTATTTCTGATGCTCCAGCATGCACCTCCAAATTCATTTATCATGGCTGTTTTCAACCTAGATAGTATACCTAGAATGAAAGAAATAAAAAAAATCTTTTCTTTTTGTGTAACAAATGTTAAATGTTAGAATTTTAAGAACATATACATCTCTATTTTGCTCTCTCATGTAAACATGTTGAATGGTAGATGCAAATTACTAGAAATAGTGTCATGACAAATTGAAATAAAATATTTAATCATACGGTTAAAAAGTAAAAAGAGAAATCAAACATTCAAAAAACTTACAAGTCCTTAGAAAACAGCTTAGTCTTTCAACATTTAGGAAGTTGTATAATCTGGCTTGTAATGTAATATAAAGCAACTTGATAAATTTTTTAATATATCCTTTTGAAATGAAGTTACTGAAATACTGAATTTTGTTATGACATATATTGAAAAATGTTTCGTTTGTCATTGTTGATAGATAGAAAATAGATTCTAAATCTCGTGCAGAATTTTGAAGTTTATTTATCAGATCATCCTTAGGTAATTCAATTCCTCGGTTACAGGTTTTATAATCTTGTGGAAGGCAAGGAAAAGAGTTCTAAATTACCTTCTTATCATACTGGTTGTTTTTGGGGCATTCAATTCTTCAAGACACACAGAAGTACTCTCTGAAATAAAAAATACGTTATGACATAACCAATATGCGTAATTGTGTAATTCATTTATTAATTTAATTACAGAGGTCATATCCATAATGTTTCTCATATTTTGAATTAGAAAATATTTTAGCTTTATGTCTCTAACACTCAATGCTTAGAATGAAAACAGCAGCATTCATTACACTACATAGGCAAATTCATAGCAATACTGTTGACATTTATGTATATTTAATACTCATTAAATAAACTTTTACATTTCATTTTAGATGAAAACATAAATTTAAGATGGAAATACAAGAAAATATTGAAAATCTTAGATGAAAATAGATTTAGAAGCTTTATGTATATGGTCTCAGGTTTATAGATACAAAGCAGCAAAATTAATTTCAAAGCAACTTTCTTGAATTAAAGCTGCTTTCCTCACTCTAATTAAATTTTGTAATAGAAAAATATAATTCTACCTGTACGTGGTCATATAATTCTGGTTTCAATAGTGAAACATTGTACAATTTGGCATACTTTCAAAGATTTCAATGGTTAACTACTTACCGTCGTCGCCGACACTTAGCAATTATAAGATTTTGACCAACAATAACAGAAACAGCAGTAACACCGTTTGCAAGCATTAACGTTTATTGGTCGACGGAGCTTAAAAATGTGCAGAACATGTTCCTTTTCAGGGAATATATAATACAGTTCTACATTGTACAGATATTTAAAGATATTTACTGTCTTTCAAATTCATTATGGCCTGGGTTTTTAGCTCTGGTATGATTTAGGTAGTTCATTCAATCTTCTACCTTATGTCTTATATGAAAATGCCGTTAGAAGTAATTTCCCCAAGATAGAACATTGCATGTTCAAACATATGAAAGACAATATAAATAAGTCTAAAATGGTGTACAGTAAGTGGTGTCATATTCCCTTGCATAGTAATCGTTTGCTCTTCATAATGTTCACTAACGGCGTTTCTCCCTTGGCAGCTACATACAAAATTGATTGATACACCCTATTCATTCTCAAAATATGCGCGTTGTCTAACATGCATTTAAAAGAAATTAACATCACGTTTGAATTCATGTATAATAAATTGTTTCACGTTCTTGTTTGCCTTTAAGTTGTTGAATATACCCCAACGAACATGTACATTGCATATAAGGCCGTATATTAGAATATTCGCCGTTAAGTACCGAATTTCTTTACCCAGAAGCCTTACTGTGCGCTAGGGCAGCCATTTTGTTACTGTTTGCCAGCTACGTGTG
This sequence comes from Mercenaria mercenaria, assembly GCF_021730395.1. Lineage (NCBI taxonomy): Eukaryota > Metazoa > Mollusca > Bivalvia > Venerida > Veneridae > Mercenaria > Mercenaria mercenaria. Next base: position 50,539 of record NW_026461902.1, read on the forward strand.
CGCTCTTTCTAAAAATAGGTTTCGGTACTCCGAGGAAAACAAGCGATTAAAAAGTAATAAAATGGAATTTAGATAAAATAATTGCTATTTGCAAATCTGAAACCATAAAGAAAATATAGACAAATTATAAGATTGCTTGCGAGTCTATGGAAAGTAGCTTTAAAAGGTAATGTCCTGGCAAGTACATTTATATGACTGGCATATTCCACAGCAGCTGCTCTTTCACTGTGTCATGAGAACATGCAAGTCACACACCACAACTATATTTTGGGTTTCTGTTGATCTGGTGTTACTTTTGCATAAATATAACAAACATTTTCTTTTATTCTAGAAAATATAGGTCACAGAAAAGATCATGAAATACACTGCAACCCTAGAAATACAGAATATAGAATAGTTATTTTAAAGTATTTATACTTTCAGTAGAAACTAAGTAGACAGATGGTAAGAACTGTGGAGATTAACTTGGAAAGCCTATAATTGTCATAAGAAAAAAGTGTGTAAGGAAAACTTTACAATTATCAAAAAGACATACCTGTTGACCACTGACCAGTTGGAGGCAACTAAATAATCTTCTCAATTCATACTGGTGCCCGCCCGCTTAGCTCAGTAGATAAGAGCGTTGGTCTACGAATCGCGGGGTCGCGAGTTCGATCCTCGGGCGGGGTGTATGTTCTCCGTTAATAAACGACATTGTGTCTGAAATCATTAGTCCTCCACCTCTGATATTTCTTGTCGAGAAGTTGGCAGTTACTTGCGGAGAACAGGTGTGTACTGGTACAGAATCCAGGAACACTGGTTAGGTTAACTGCCGTTACATGACTGAAATGCGTTAAACCCAAAACAAACAAAACCAATTCATACTATTATATCTGAAATGTAATACAAAACAAACACTGAATGACTGATTAGTGCAAAATATCACAATGATTATACATGATAATAAGAAACTACGTTACTAGCCCTAATTTCAATCATATTCTGTTGACCTTGAAGCATTCTTTTATATCTGAAGGATTTGTTTCATATGTGGAGGACACCAGAAAAATATTCCATATTTTGATAATCAATGAACAATATCTCATTGCTTGTATTTGTCAAATTACTGCTTCATTATTTCATAAACACTGTAATAGTACATGTTTTCAATGAGTACACACCTTTCATCACGTTGAATCAGAAACATAATGCAAAATGTAAACACTGTGTCAGTAGATTTTTTATTTATTTTCTTTTTTATTGCTGCAAATTATTGCGAGTGCCACACTGTGTCACAACGGTACACTCACAGGTAACTGTACCGTTGTGATACTTGAGTGTCAATAATTCTGCTCGATTTCAATTGAAAGAGAATCAAATGAATACTCTTTTATACACAACAAAATGGCATCTAATATACTTACCTTATACATTCCACGTGGAATAGTAAACAATAGTAATAATTCCACGATGAATAATCTACTTTCGTTTTCACATCCACGTGTTGACAGTGGCGCCACCTATAATATTGCCTTGCAACGAGCACCTACCTGCAAGGGAGGTTACTCGTATACGTGAGAAAGGCCAGAAAAATGTTATCATTTTTTTCCAAAATTCGTTTATTAGCAACCCTTGATTCAGTTTCTGGTTAGGAAAGTATTAAAGGTGGATAATCAGATTTTGGCCATGTAACGGATTTGTTCGAAACTTTAGCATCTGATCATTTACACTCATTTATGTTCACTTAACACTTAATACAAATTAGATTTTCACTGGAGGTATTTTTAAAATTTCATTTTCCTATCCTGGTTGCCCAACCAAGATAGCGTTATCTTATTATAAGTATAAATTTGATAAACATACCTAAGGAAATGTATAAATATTAGACATATTGTAATATATTTGTAAAATATTTGCATTAAAAATTATGTATTTAGATGGAATTCATTAGAAACGCAAGTTTGAAAAATTATTATTACCTCCCTTTTCCTATCTTGGTTGCGCGATTGGAAATAAATGAATTCAGAAGCTACACACAGCTTTTAAACTTGCATTTTGGTTCAAATTGTTCAATAGTTGATATGTCTATCAAATGCAAATGCAAAAATTAGACATTGTATCGAAATAAAAAGAAATACCCAGCTTTTTATATACTTTCATATTAAAGGGGAGTAATTACAAAATTTTATAAAAATAATAAAATATACATTTCAAATAGGAATCTAACTCTATGTAATCGGTCTTTTTGTTCCTTAAATAATTCTCTACCAGAATATACAAAAAGTAAAAAATGTCTTTAAATGTTGTTTAAATGTGATTGACCACCTTTAAATTGAATTAGCAAATGTAATAGCTGTTATAAATTGTTAACTGAAGCAAGGGTTGCTAATAAGCCAATTTTTAGTCTGAAATGGTCGAATTCAGCAATGTTAACACAAAATGCCTGTACCGTTTGCCCTTTGAATTCATTTTACACCGATATTGAGAATGTGCTATTATTTAAAACGACACAGGTCGGTATTTTAAAGATTAGTTTAATGAAAACTGTCGATTTCTAACACTTTTTTAGCCCGCCCGCTTAGCTCAGTAGGTAAGAGCGTTGGTCTACGGATCGCAGGGTCGCGAGTTCGATCCTCAGGCGGGGCGCATGTTCTCCGTGACTATTTGATAAACGACATTGTGTCTAAAATCATTAGTCCCCCACCTCTGATAATTCATGTGGGGAAGTTGGCAGTTACTTGCGGAGAACAGGTTTGTACTGGTACGGAATCCAGGAACACTGGTTAGGTTAACTGCCCGCCGTTACATGACTGAAATACTGCTGAAAAACGGCGTTAAACCCAAAACAAACAAACAAACATCATCGATCTTTTTATTTTTCAAAAATTGGGGGCCATCTGCCTATATAAATCCTACGTACGCCTTTGTCTTCCAAAATTCTAGTTCAGATCAACACTAAGACAGTACAACTTGTCCCATTTTTTATTATTTGAAATTTCCATATGAAGAAAACGCGTCATGAGACGTACAACATTTCCTAGAACCGGTAACATATACACAAACGCAAAAGAAAGTGTGCACTTAGGTTTTCGTCAACTAAAGTATGTTGTCCCAAGTTGATTATTTTGTCTAAAAGAATGTCAAGTTTAGTACTAAAGTTTAGGGCAGTTTATGGCCAATTTGATGTGTTTCGATTATGTCCAAAATTTTGACATTTATAGTGAATCCCGGCTGTTCAAAGCCAACAGGGTTCAAAAACGGAAGTTGTAAATCAAGCATTGATATTGCAACGCTTAGGCCTTGCGTAACAGTAGAATGACGTCACAAGGATTTTTTTTCTATTCTTGAGTAGCGGTTGTCACCCGAGGTTTGCTGGATCTATGGCGTAGTGCAACTAAACCAGTTCACAAAAATTGCTGGTGCCAAAGAATAATGACATTACTTTGGCACCAAAACTTTCTGTTGACGTAATCCGCTGAGTTTCCCTAAGTCGTGTCATTTTATTACAACATTGATTTGAAATCCAATGTGTTTTTCCTTTTACCAAAGGTAAAATAAAACTGACTTAACACCTTTGTGTAGACATGTACAATTTCTATGGACAGCACGTGCGAATCGTACAAAAGTCAACTATTGCTAGTTATCTTGACCCACCCAGTTTTTTTTTTTGAAAATCAATAGTACATGCTTCGAACAAATTATATTGCAAATTGTAGACGGACACCTCTTTTAGAACTGAGAATATTTCGAATTTAAAAAGTTCACACTTTCTTTTGCGTTTGAGTATAGATAATAATGTTCCCGTACATACCACTGATTGCCTAGCCGAGACCCAGGGACTATTGTCAAAAAGAAAAGTCAAGTTATCCAGAAATTCATCAATCCTACGTTTGGGAATGGCAATACTGACATCAAAACTGTTCCAAATTAACCCAATCCACACGAGCTCTTGCACAGGAATCCAAATGGATTTATTATCATTTAAAAATCTGCATCTTTTAGAGAAAGGGTGCAATTCTTATTTGATCCCCATCTATTACCTAGAAACATAACTATTTTGATTCCATTGAAACGCCAATATTTTACTACTCCCCTCAATGTTTTTGTAAAAATGAAAGGGGCACAACTCAGCGCAGTAGGTACACAGTGTAACAATATTATTTCCCCTTGAATCTTAAACCCAGATACGTCTGTGGGCTGGAAATATATCAAGATGAAAATAGCCTTTCGTAAGATCGAAACGACAAATAAAATTATTTTTCAAATTATTCGATAGCTATTTTCTAGTCTTCAAATCGTATTTTTTGTTTCCAAAATCCAAAATAAGTCTCTTTATACCAAGTTTGTTTATCGAAACACTCAACGGCCTGACAACATCGGGAATGAAAGGCGTTTCGACAAAGTAATTGCAATTTAACATGTCTGAAATGAATTCCTGAACAAAGTCAATATTTTCTAATCAGATTTGGTATTTTTTGTAAATGGAAAGTTCCGGTGTGCTAAATAAGGGAGTTTTATAACCATTCTTAAGAGCATCAATAATCTCAGGATTTTCGCCTATTTTTCCCCAAAATCAACATATTGAGGTAATTTGCCTTTGACGTTATCATTACTAGATTCAAACGAACTTTGAATTTCTTTGTCCAAAAATTCAAAAAAGTATCCAGAATCATCAGTAAGAAATAGACACTTATCATTTATTGCTATTCTCTACTGATCTTGTCTGGATTTAAAGAGAAACTTCCTGTGAAATTGAGCTCTGAACTGTTTGGCAGGGGAAGGAGACGACCGCTGGCGAGGTAGCAATCCTTCCTAAAGTGTCCCTTCCGTCAACATGCGAAGCAGGTATCACTGACACTGGCTTGTCTTGGCCAACGAATGGCACTTCTTCCACGAAAGGACTGTTCTCCTGTAAAGGCAGGTGTTGAAACAGCAGCTGAACGTTGGGGACCTTGTAAAATAAAGAAAAGTAGAAACTTCACAGGTCGCTCAACACGACAAAAACGAAAATGATGCAGGCTCGAGCCTGTTCATGGACGGTAGTGGAAATGCTTGCTACCGTCCACGCCCTCTAGCCCCGGGTTGAGCAGAACCCAACATTTACACATGTTAAAAGTACAAAAAAAAACAATTTAGAGACATCCGCAGATGTATTCAAACGGCGATGAACATGGAACCTTCAATGATACACGTGTTGAGGCGTGTAATTCCATGAAGAGCGGCGTTTGCTCCTCACATAAAGTAAAGGGTTTGCCCTAAACGAGAAAACAATGGGCAGAACTAAACAAACTAGAATTTAGAAAGGGGATCTGAGGTTATGGAGCCTGCGTATCACAGGAACTGTCAAAAAACAAAATAAAAACGCAGACACCATATCCAAGGGGTGATTAAACAATATCAACGGCTATGAAAGCGGGGTATTGGAACCACCCAGGCCGAAATGGTTATGTTGAAAAACTAAACAGTACCAATAACACGACATAAAAGTCGTGCTGAACGATCTAAAAAGATCGAAATATAACAGCCCTGATTGAATGTACGGGGAGACTTTTTACGGCCGCCACACGGCACAAACAACGCTGCTGTGATAATAAAATAAAGAAAAGTAGAAACTTCACAGGTCGCTCAACACGACAAAAACGAAAATGTTGCAGGCTCGGTTTGATTGAGCCTGTTCATGAACGGTAGTGGAAATGCATGCTACCATCCACGCCCTCTAGCCCCGGGTTGAGCAGAACTCAACATTTACACATGCTAAAAGTACAAAAAAAACAATTTAGAGACATCCGCAGATGTATTCAAACGGCGATGAACATGGAACCTTCAATTAACCCATTGTTTTGACATCCAGGTTCGAACGTTGCATGAAAAAGTAAGAACTTTTGTCAGGAATAAAAGACTTAATATTGTTAGTTTCGAGTTTTTTGGTAGCATGTGTCTCGGCTTGCTTAAAAACAAAGACAAATATCAAACAGGGAATGCCAGGCACCAGAAACGCAGCCCCCTCAAAACGAAACCCACAGCACGCAGACGCGTGCAACACACACACACACACACACACACACACACGCGCGCACACGCACACATACACATACAAAGCCAACACATTAGGACAAAACGAACAAACAAAGGAACACAGTGGCGCACCGCCTTGGAACGGTCAGTGACAAAAACACCACTGGGGAGCTCAAACCGGTTTGTGGTGCGCACCCAACCTCACTCTAACCCCCACCATGTTCCAAAGACCCGGGGCAGTGTAAATAGAAGTAATCCCCTCCAGGCGAATCTCTTACACACGTAATGGAAACAAAAAGGCTTGGCATGTAAAACACAAAAATGCTCGTGTATAAGTATATAAAAAGCAAACCTTAAGAACCAAAAACGTATGTACTCAATGCCTTTTCAGAAGACAGATCAACAAGAGAAACACCCTTAAGGGCCCGACGAAACAGACCAAAAGACAAATATCAAAACAGTTCAGTCCTGGTAGGATTTATAAACTGCTTATCATAGTCCTCCCCCTCTTCCGTCAGACTCAATCAAAGAGGGAAGCGTAGAGTGTAGCTGTAAACGGGTTGAACACTAAACATGCGGTATGTCTCAAAACAGTTGGGTCGTAACCTCTTTTAATAAAACGTTTGATAATCTTTCCAAACACTTTTGGAAAATTACCATGACCCAAGATCTTTCGAAGTTTGTAAACCACATCCCCATAAAAAACGGGTTTAGAAATACCTTCTCGCAGAAGTGTCTTTAGATTTCTATTGAATTTTAAAACTAAATCAGAATTACGATAATAAAATTTAGCAAAATATATACGCAATTTGTAATAACGGTACCACATCCCCATAAAAACGGGTTTAGAAATACCTTCTCGCAGAAGTGTCTTTAAATTACTATTTTTAAAACTAAATCAGAATTAAGATAATAAAATTTAGCAAAATATTTACGCAATTTGTAATAACGGTAGCCTTGCTGAAGAAGTTTACTTGTAATATATTGATTACGTTCATTGAAATGCTTGACATGACTACACGCTCTTGCAAACCGAATTAACTGAGAAACATATACCCCATAAGATATAGCCTGAGGTAAATCCCCATTCAAATGGGGAAAATTTATAATACCTAAATTAAAATCATCCCTCTTGTCATAAATTTTGGTATGAATAATATTGTCACAAATAGAGAGATGTAAATCTAAAATGAAGCATCAGTATCCGAATAGTTAGTTTTAATTAACTAAAGCTCCCTAAGATAAATAGAATCCCACCAAATGACCAAAAACGGATTATCCATATTAAGAATATCATCCAGATAGCGTGATGTATTATTAAATGCAGCTATAATATATATAATGCGTATCTGGAGAAAGGATCAACATAAAGTCTCTTTCATAACAATATAAAAACAAATCTGCGACAAGGGATTCACAATTTGTTCCTATGGGAATACCAACAACTTGTCTAAAAACTGCATTCCCAAACCTGATGTAAATGTTGTTTCAAAGGAAAGGGCTTTACAAACTTCGTCCACATTGTATAATATTTAATAATATTGCTAGTAAAAAAAGCTTTATCAAAATTGCAAGCGAGAAATGTAGCATTCTCTCTGGCAAAAGTCTTTTGAATTATGGCAGTTAGTTTGTCATTTATTAAGTTATGTGGTAAAATGGTATACAAAGTAGAAAAATCGTATGTATTGACTGTAGAAACCTTGTAATTATTAATTTTCAACTTATCCAGGATTTCGCGAGAATTTTTAATCGACCAAAATAAGTGTTTACCAGAGTTTTCGTATACTTTATCGCAGTATCCTTCCATGTGGGCTTTCACAGCAGTTAGACATGATGTTTATAGTTTTGAAATATTTGTAGTTGGTTGTACAAGAGCTTGAATTAGCGATTTAGCGAGCTTTATATGGTTATTTATGCAATTTAGGAATCCAGTACATGGTCGGTAGTTTAATTTGTTGATCGTCTATACGAACTTTTAAATTAGAAACTTCAGTGATGTGATCAGTGACCAACTTATTTTCAACAGAAGGACTCAATGTATAAGTTTAATTGCTATTTAGTTCGTTTTGTAAAACATTAATATAATGTAAACGTCAAATGATGATAATATTGTTGGCCGCCTTGTCTGCTGGAACTAAGACATACTTAGCATGAAATTCTTGGATTTCTTTTTTCAAATGTCTTAAAGTAAACTCTTGGGTTTAGATGGAAGTAGGTGTTCATTAGTTTGATCAAATTTTATTCGAGAATCAACAATGTTAAAAATATTTCGTTTCCAAGACGTTAATGCATTGGGATCAGCGTTCTCACGAGGGCACCATTTAACACAGAAGGTTTCGATGGATTCCGCAATCTGGCCACGACAATATCAAAATCAATAGTTGAAGAAATTCTATATTGAGGTCCTGTAAAGAATAAATTACGAATACGTTTGTCTTTAATGGTATCAAAATTACCAGTGATGACATGACCTGCATCTGAATAGCAACATTTTGAGTTTTTACATTCGCAGTAAGAAGGGGTATTTGTTTGAACATCTAACTCGGAAACAATTTTATTGTAATTGAATATAACATTTCTTTCTGTTTTTATTATATTTATATATGAGACCTGGATTTCCGTTTCCTAATATTTAAAATAGAAAATATATCGATATCGGGTTTTTTAGAGATATTACCTTCCTAATAAACATTATCATTTAAGCCCAACGGAAACGGTGACTGTAAATGTTTAATCCATTTTAATTCTGCAACATGTCTTTAATTTTAAAACTAGATGTGGAATTTGTATCATATACGATTTGCTCTACTGACTGCATTGTTACCTGATCAAATGTATGGCCAGATTTACGAAACTGTTAGTATAAAAATGTAGTAAACTTATTCCGACTACGCATTTTGTATGAATGTTCACGGAAATGAATTTTTAAAGAACGCCCAGTTTGGCCAACATACTGAATACTACAATTAGGTACATTTCAAGTCAGTACATATATCATGTGGGACGTATTTCAATCAACGTCAGAATTAAGTACACATTAAAAGTTCTGCCGTTAACATTTGAGGTAATTGTAGACCTGTGCGATAAATGATTGCAACAATCGCACCTCTTAGAATTGCATTTGTTAATAGAGCGGTACTCTCTACATCTCTGTGGAAAATGTGTATGTTTAATTTTATATTCCTTCAGTGTAGTAGAAGTTAAAGGTGATAGACAAATACGTAGATTATTCCGAAAAACAGATGGATAATTTAAACTAGTACGTGGAATATAAAATGATTGAACAGAATGTAGCTTAAGTGGAGAAAGGCTGATCGATGATGAATGTCTTAAATAAGTACTGTTATCTTTAGGCAGATGAAAAGAAGATGCAGAATGTAAGCGAAGAGGTGAAATAATTAATTTCGGTATTCTATTATATGTACTCATGAAATGTAATAATTGTAATACTATTCTTTGAAAAGTGGTAGGTCAGTCATCAGTTTCAGTTCGTTAAGTGAAAATGTTAAGCGACAGTTAAAAAGGCGCTGGAATGGACCCGAATGTCAGTCAACACAGAACCTTCAGCGCGGTATAAGATACTTCTCATCTTGACAGAAGCCGAGAATTTAGAACAAATAACAATCCCTGAAGGATGAAAATGTAACAACATTGTTTGAATGTACGGGGATACTTTTACGGCCGCCACACGGCACAAACAACACAGTTTTGTGCATAAAAAAAAAAACAAAGACAAATATCAAACAGGGAATGCCACGCACCAAAAACGCAGCCTCCTCAAAACGAAACCCACAGCACGCACACGCGTGCACTACACACACACACACACACACACACACACACACACATCCGTTTTTCATCTTCACTTTCACTCCCACAAACTGAAGGAGTTTCATATTCTTTTACTGTAGTTCAGCTCCCGGGGGAACTAACTGCTATTCTTATTATTTAGTTTTTGTTACGTACATGTATCTTCTTAACGAGGTCATTTACTGACTCACGAGCACTACCAATGCGTGCTAACTTATTCAAACCTTCTTTTATCTCCTGACGTATACATAATATAGACCTTACACCGAGTTCGAGCAAGCAAATTTTGATCTTGCTAGACATTATAAATTACAGTCAAACCTGTCTATAAAGACCACCCTTGGGAGAAACAAAAAGTGATCTTAATTGACAGGTGGTCTTTGTTCACAGGTAAAACAGTGTAAATGTTAAAATAGGAAACAAAACCAGTAGTGTTTAGAGCCTGGTGGTTTCTATTCAGAGGTGGTATTTAGCACAGGTTTGACTGTACGCGCCATAGAATTTTTCTACCTGTGCTGTTCATACAGACAACCATACAGGTAACCAACCAGCCATTATTGAAACTGTTAGCCAGAAAACGGAAATTATAGATGCATGAGTAAACCAACTTTCATAAATCAACAAAATATTCGAGCGTACGACAATTTAAGCTCATTATATAGAAATAGCCGTTTTGAATTTAGCCAGTCCTAAATGCAATAAATCTATTTGAAATAATTTATTTTACTTCTGAAATTCATAATTATCACCGAAAGGTTACAAGTTTGTACTAGAATGTAGCAAAAGTTGCAGATATCTGAAATTTATAACAAAAAATGCACTTACTGACCTTTCAACTTGTGCTGTGACCTTACTATGACCCTTAGAAGGCGACAGCACCCCTGAAAAGTTTCCAATTTTTAAAAAGTTAACAATGAACATGGCTGTCGGGCATTAACAAAAATGCCATCATAACCAATTTCTAGGCCTCTTTTTTGGATATATAGGCATACTATCATTCTTTCACTGAAACACAACATAAGTAACTTTGCGTCTTTTTGTGCTGTTGCACGCAAACAAATGACAACGAAAGAGCAAACGTTTGGCAATGCAACTGGCAGTTATAACGCGTCGTCCATTCGAGAAAAAAGTAGCCTTTGCGTTCTTGATTGGGCGAAAAACAATATTCAAACGAAAGGTTAAGCAAATTGACAATACCTATGCCTTGTTCAACACTTTCTGTTTTTACTGCAGCTTGTATTGTCATGTGAAGTATTTTAGAACATTCATTAATGAAACACCAGAGACTTGCTATGGCTGACCTATTGGTGTTCCTGTCCATAGTTTCTCTACAAAGGGCATATTCCCGCAAAATTGCCTAGTAAAAGCTAAAATAATACATAACCAACAGAGAAAGCCACCTTTATAAACCACAGCCTCTCTAATAAAATCTGTAAAAATATCCTTTGGAAGCAAAGAACGCAACTAAGAAGAATAATAGCAGACTCGGTTTGATTGAGTCTGTTCATGAGAGGTAATGAAATGTGCAACACCTCTCACGCCCCCTAGCACCGGCTTATGGAAACATAGAAATGAAAACAATTCAGTCGTGATGGGATGTATCACTGAATATGACCTGTGTCCTCCAACTGTTCCGTCAGATGGAATCAAAGGGTAAAGCGTAGCTAGCGTCCAAACATAAGGGTTGAATACCCAACATACGGTATGTCTTAGTTGGGTTATAACCTTTTTAAATATTAATATCAATTTTGGTTTATTTGTAATATAAGGCCTTCCCTCACCCACAAAAAAGAAAAAGTAATAAATAAATAAATAAATAAAACAATCAATACATGTGTAATTTTAATTTTATGCATTTTAATCGCATAATACTTCTGACATTATTGAGAGAACCCTGCTTAGCGACTTGTATTAAGAAAACATCCGTGTTGTTATATCATTCATTTGAGGTCCCCCTATAGCGAATTTTATATAGATTGGACCTGTATAAAAAACATGTCTTATGATACCACTTTTTGCTTTCCTTTGAGCGGTATCAGGTGGTAAACAGGTTTCATTGTATTTTGAAAGTAAATAAATCTTTATAGTTTGGAAAAGTTCTTTATATCTCTGAACGAATAAATAGAGAATATTAGAGCCTCGACTTTTATATTTTCTCCGACTCACTTAATAAATTTAAATTTATAAGACAGTAACCTAATGTTCTATTTATCCTACCTTCTGATCTAAAATCATTCTTTAATCAAAATTCAAAATTTACCACCAACTAGATCTGAGTCTGCCTTGCACAGAAATTAATACGCCCCGCCATTACACAAACAGGTCTTTAAAATAAAATTATTATAAAATAAGAGCCGAAAAACAAAGGCTAACCTTGTTCTGCTTTGTGTCTGACTTCTCTGTTCTGCTGAACTTTAAAGAATAATTTAAATTTGCTGCCAAGTGAAGTTTTGTCCGAAGTTCAGTTGAATGTCGGATTGCCCATCCTCGCCAAGCAAAACGATTGACGAAACTTATATACACGCCATATCGCCGCTTGACAAAACAATTAGGCAAACCGTTTCCTCGATGATTTTATTCAATAAAACTCCATTACTGATGCAATATATTCCTAGAGTGACGTGCAGAAAGCTAAAATTCTGAACAAACGCTATACATGAGTCACTTTCCGTTTCTGCGAGCGTTTCCGTTATTAAAGTACGATATGCATACACTATACATTTGTGATGGTCTCACATACCCATTAAAAGCGCGTTTATGAAAATAATTGCATAAATATGTCTTTTAGCAGTTATTCTCAAAAACAAGATGGCGTCGTTTAAAAAAAATCAAAAAGTAGTCCGCCAAGCTTTATTTAGTCACTGACCAGATAAAGCAAAATTTATCTGACCCCTAGATTTTTGTCTTTATTTTGCATGAAGGTAGGATAAATATGATTATAAAGCTTGTAACTAAAATGTACAGTCAAAACTTATAAGTACCGCTGTCAAAGAAACAAAATATATGATACAGGCATTCTAGTCATTGTACAAAATTACTGAATTTTCAAGGCATTTTCAGAATAGTGGAGCGTAATATTGCAAAACACTTCAGTTGATGATACAAGCATCAGATTTACAAGATAGTAACTACCTAGCAAGCACTTTAACATAAGATCAAGGGCCACTTGAAATTATGTTATGTTTAAGATGGCCGCCACAAAATCAAAATGGCCGCCGGTTTTATGTACTTTTCAATACTTCCTTTCATTTAAGCATGTAATACATTAAAACGGTTGCATTTCATTTTGTTTCACTTAAGAACATAATACTAAGCTTTAGTATGCATATTCTTGTAATTTGTAATCAATTTTGTATGACTACGCTCGTATGTGTAGACATCCCAACACTTTGTTTTTATAATTTACATTGTTTACCAATGGTTAAATCTGAAGCATACCAAAAAATGTAAGTTTTATACACATTTTATTCAGATTACATTCAATGCAATAAATCAACATCGTAAGAAAATGCGTCTTATAAACCATAAGGGGACAAAGAAGTAAGGCATCGCGAGCACTTGCACAGCCAAGAGCAATATTTTCCTATAATACAAACCTTAAGAAACTACCACTGTTGATTTACCATATATACCTATGAAACCATACTCACCGGAAATCGTCTTCTAACCGGATCAAAAAATATACGTATGCTGCATTTAGTCATTTTTTTGATAGTTGCAAGAACAAACTTTGCATAACAGACCTGAGCGGTGGCACTTGCAATTACCAGTACAGGAAGTCCTTTTGCAGCCCAATTTTTAAAGCTCCTAGTAGCATTCAGCTATAGCAGACATCTACGCCCAATTAGGGATCCACATATGTTCTGCTTCAGTCATCCCCAGTTTGATGGATATGGCAGTTGCTGCATGGTAATAGTTGCTTGACCCCAGAAATGACCTGCATGAAAAATTACTCATTTGGTGTGTTGTTTCAGAGCACCTTTGGATGATTGAACCGCATTATACACTCTTTGTTTCTTGGCAAACAAATCAAGTTGAGCTTCATCTAATTTGTATGTAGTGCTTCATCGATCATACAATATAACTACAACTTTTAAATGTATCAATTTCCGACTCAGTAATAGTGTCTTTGGCGGCACTAATACTATGTAATACGTCCGTGGCTATTTCAAACACATTCCATGCCTGCCATGCAGATTGCTTGCCTTTGCCGACAAATGCAGAAACAATGTCGCAACCGATAAAAGCATGAGAATATGGAAATGCCTTTGAACGAGGATCAAATATCTAAAATTCTTACCTTTCCAAAGCTAGTCATAAAGCATTGATATTTAAATCAAGGTACACTAATATAGCAACAGTTAAATAGCAGTTGTATTTGTTTGGTGACATGTCAATGAGATATGCTTTGCATGACTGTTGGCTTCTTCGTGATCACATGGAGCAAGTGCATTTCTGTTTGTATCTAAATTGCAAACAATATCGACACTTTTTGTTGCAATGATCATTTTATTGTTTGCGTAGTTATCATTATACCCACAGATGCTGTAGATGGAATTAGTCTGCACTATTTCTTAGCAATTATTTGCCAGATTCCAATCAAATATTGTAATTATGATCAGTACAAGCCTAGTTGTGCATATGCGAGGTGGATTCCATGAAAAGCGGTGTATGGTCCCAAGATAAAATAACGACTGTGCACTTAAGGAGAAAACAATGGACAGAACTAAACAAACTAGAATTTATAGAGGGGGTATGTGGTTATGGAGCCTGCATATCACAGAAACTGCACAGAACAAAATTTAAAAGATTGTGTAATGTTGAAATTACTATAAACTACACGTTGTTTTTCGAAAATAAGATGTTTTGAAAAAATGTGGCCGGTATAAGATAAATTACCACTTGTTTGATATCCATAGTACACATTTACCGCACTGCGTGTTTTAGGTATGAAATGCGCGATTAAAACAGGTTAGTATATTTTCCCGTTCACGACCATGGTTCTTATAGAATACCTAGGGATAGGGTATAACATGTACGGAGGCATTTTCTTTCTGATCTGGTGCCAGTGTTGAATACTTTTCGAATGAAATTCTAATCGATGTCGATCCTTTGCTTTGGTATTTTACACATTATGTCGTAAATACAAAATAGATTCTATAAAACTTAGGTGTCTCAAATGATTTATTTAAACTGCAATAGTAAAATTGCACCTCTACGAGGGGCGTTCAATATGTAATGTTACTCCGTATGTAGTTCCGTAACCGCTTATTATTTTTAGATGCGGTTTTCGGCACATTATAAAGTAATTTATTGGGAATAAAATGCTATATAAATTATAAAAAACGACATGTTCAAAGTAAAGAATATAATCATATTAGCGAGGTGTGCTCAGGTAAACTGGATCATAATTATAATTTAGGTTTGTCCTGGGCATCCAGAGTATCAGAAAAATAGAATAACTTGTAAAATTAAAAAAAAAAATTTCTACGAGGTACAGCAATTTGTGATGAGTTTGCTTTTGTTTAAAACTATTTATTGCTTTTCTAATTTTACAACACAACTAAAAAAAATCTAAACACGAGGTTGATTCTATCTAGAATGTGTGTTGAAAGCGATTAATCAAAGTTGTAAGAACTAGTTTTGCAATCGAGAATTAAAATACTAGTATCAACTTAAAATACAAGAATTGTTTAAACGATGATTATTGCACCTGACAAAATGTCGGGGGCTTATTGTACTCACCTTATCATTTTTCGAGTAAAAATATACACACTCAATTTAAAACTGTTATAAAATAAAGAAAAGTAGAAACTTCACATGTCGCTCAACACGACAAAAACGAAAATGTTGCAGGCTCGGTTTGATTGAGCCTGTTCATGGATGGTAGTGGAAATACATGCTACCGTCCACGCCCTCTAGCCCCGGGTTGAGCAGAACTCAACATTTACACATGCTAAAAGTACAAAAAACAATTTAGAGACATCTGCAGATGTATTCAAACGGCGGTGAACACGGAACCTTCAATGATACACGTGTTGAGGCGTGTAATTCCATGAAGAGCGGCGTTTGGTCCCCACATAAAGTAAAGGGTTTGCCCTAAACGAGAAAACAATGGGCAGAACTAAACAAACTCGAATTTAGGAAGGGGATCTGAAGTTATGGAGCCTGCGTATCACAGGAACTGTCAAAAGACAAAATTAAAAAGCAGGCACCATATCCAAGGGGTGATTAAACAATACCAAGGGCTATGAAAGCGGGGTATTGGAACCACCAAGGCCGAAATGGTCATGTTGAAAAACTAAACAGTACCAATAACACGACATAAAAATCGTGCTGAACGATCTGAGAAGATCGAAATATAACAGCCCTGATTGATTGATTAAACCTTTTTATTTTAGTTTTCATATGTTTTTGTGAAGATCATGATTTGTTTTATCTGTTTAAACTGAAAGATGAACTAGAGTTCTAGTTGCTGAATAATAGAATCAAGCAATTGCATATAACAATCTCAATATTTTGGAGATAATATTGCCTAGTATACCTGAGTATACCTCACTCAAATGATTATATTTTTACTTTGAAGCCACCGATTTTTATGATTCATATAGCATTCTGTTGCCAATAAATTGCTCTATATTATGTCGAAAACCATATCTAAAGATGATAAGCGGTTACAGAACTACAGGCAGAGTAACATTACATATTGAACGCCCCTCGTATGTTCACAGCGTTTGTAAAGACGATCTTGCTTATACTTTGCCTGTGATAAATAATAGTTTTTAACGATCGTACCATCTGACCATGATATGCATTTAATCTGAATCACAAGTGCTTTTGTTTGTTTAAAATCATAACTAAAATTTTCCTATCGTAAGCTTGTCTGACTTCGACATTACTCGGCGTCAAACTTGGAAAGATCGACATATACAGCATCAAGGCAACCTAAATTAACCCACTTGAAAACTGGAAGACTGGATTTGGTAATCAGACTCAGATGGAGGTATAATTGTAGTGACCACATCACTTTGTATTTTATACCGACAATCAGATTACATCGCATCGTAGGAAAGGAAATGCTTATTAGTTTTTTTAAAATGGCTGCGTGTTTATCTGCACCATTTAGTAATTTTTTCGTCTGCACTGGTCGCAAAGGCAGAATTGCCACAATCAGACTAAAACAGTTGAAACAGAAGACAGGCTTCATACAAACATGTACAAGGTATTACCTGACGTCTACGATTCTAGGGACAAAACTTTCAATTAATAAATATTGCCGTGTTTGTTTTCTCACAATTGAAAGCAAAATGGGTAAACGAATCTTAAAGTTCAATGTGGAAGACAACATTTTCCGCGTTTGAAAAAAATCCATGACCGACATCCGTGGATATAATACGAAGACTAGATACATCAAATCAAATAAATACATGAAACCAGCTGTGTTGTATTTCGTCGAGAGTTGCTTATAAATACAAATTATAAACATCAATGTCCATCTATAGACAGTTCAGATCTATAATGTAAAAAGTTTTAAGTGTATATGCTGCGTATGTGTACATGTACATGTATGATTATGCAGGGTTATCCTGAAATAAACTCCAGTAATATTTCACTTTTTTAACCAACACTTTACGAGGTTACTTTCTACTGCTAACGATAGAAATATTCGTTTGGGCGGAGCAAACTACAAGCGTCATCAAATTACTCCCTCCTGTTGAAAAACGGCGTTAAACCCAAAACAAACAAACAAAATTACTCCCTCACCGATCACTAGAGTGACAGCTACGTCATTTACTACCTGCGTTTGCTGTAAACGCCCATTTGGCGAGCTTTTCTGAATTTGGCAATATAATGTGTATAGAATTCAGTACTACTGCTTACGAGTAATTGTTGTGTAAAATAAACTGATGCTTAAAGCTACGTGAAGATGGTCTGGCCTAACATATTACCAGAGATACCGGAACCCAGACGAAATTGAAATGGTCATCCATCCAGCCATGCATCCAGACTTGGCTCAAATGTGTGTAAAATGTGCACGGTTACAAGATTTTTGTCTGGTCGCACGCTTTCTAATATACAGATATTTTAGGCCAGTCATTTTCAGAAAATAAGGTACAGGTCGCACAAGGAGTATATTTTGGGCCATTTTTGTCTCAAAATTTAGTGTTCTCAAACCAGTGTTTATTCCGTTTTTATCATAGAAACTACAGAATCTGTTCGGCAGGCTGAAAATGTTACATGATGAAGTGCAACAACAAAATTTACTTCTTCATATGAGAAACAATTGTTGCGCTATAGCATATAACGGAATAAAGGTATATTTAGTCTATTTTATAGACTCTATCTTGGAATAATTATTGGTTATCAGATTTGTATTATAATTAGAAAAAAGCTGGAAATATACCTCGGAAATATTCAGCGACTTAATTAGCGGAATATTATTGGAGTGCCTATTTTTAGATGCAATACACATATTTTATTACATACACAAATATATATAATTTCTATATAAATGGTACAAACACCTGTTTGTTTGGAATTTTTAGACGTAGTGACATATATTTTGACGTCAACGTAGAAAAAATATTGACGTTTTAGAATTCATTATAAAACTCATAATAATTTATAGATTAGTATGAATTACAGACCTATTTTATGGCTCATTGGCCAGTGAAATTATACTAATGTAGTTCAAAAATGAAGACAAGAAAGAGTGACTTTATTGATTAATGTTTTTAGCAAATTAAATAGAAAAGATTGCAAACTAACTGGTATATGCTTAGAAATGAAGCATTTCAGCTTTAGACTGACCTCAAAATTGGAAAAAGTCCCATCTTTTACGCTGGAAATATTTCAAATTTTTAGAGCTGTAAATATTTCCAATCTTTAAAGCTTGAAAAAATATCCAGCTTCTAAAATTATAAAAACATCCAAGATCTCTTAAACTCGACTCGGCGTCGGTGTCGCCATTATCGTCACCGTTGGTTAGAAGTATTGAAAAGATTAAATATCTCTATTCCTGTCAAAGCTTTTAACCTTTAAGTTAGGGTTATTATTAACAGTCAATGTTTTTGTCAGGAGAAACAATCCCCATTATTCTGATTTGAATGGTGACCGTATTTTGGCCCTTTTTTAACTGAAAATTGTTTGGTTGATC